>NC_138736.1:8015945-8238445 GCF_965113295.1 Leuciscus leuciscus
CAGGTAAGGTAGTATAATAATGTTCTGTAAGTAAGACCAAAATCAAAGTATTTCTATACCAACGTATAGGCCGTATGTAGGCCTTCTATATTTAAAATGTATTTAAGAATTGTTTTATATTTCATTTAATATTTATTTTCATTAATTTCATTAAAATATTTGTGGTTTTTAATCCACTTTTTGACTACTAAATATGATTAGCTCTTTGCTAGAGAGGTCGATATACATGCTGCATTGATGCCAATTCCACTTGGAACCATTCATGTCATCGGACTCATAATTATGCTTTTCTATGGCAACACTATAAAAACAAAAGTGTAATTTGAGTAATCTTATTTATCAACAGAAAGGTATTTCCTGTGCATGTGCGAGACTTCCGATTAGTCACTAAATAAATAGAAGAACAAAGTGCAGTAATCAGTAAAACTATGTGTGCTAAAAACCAGTGCGTTTTTGATTACATAACATAAAGTAGTGTGTTTTTGTACAGCTAAACTAACTGTAAAATGGTCAAAACCATAATACAAGCATAGGCGGAGCGTGTGTAAGGCTTGGAACGCAATGGCCAATCAGAGGTGTTAAAGTTAGAATTGAAAACAATCTAACAGGAGCACTTATGCTGGGATGTGTAGGTAACCGACATGTAAATTGAAACTATTACAAGGACACGTATGTGTTATTTAAGGGAATCACATCTCCTTAGCCTTATCCTGGAGTTCGTTCACCCTTCGCCTATAAATACAAGTAATTCAAATTATTAAATTATTATTTATTAGATAGGGATATTATATTGTTATTCTATGCTATGTTAAACTGAATTGTATGTATTTCGTTTATTTTTTTATTATTATTTATTATTAAGATGTTAAAGGATTAGTTCACCCCAAAATTTTAATTCTGTCATTAATTACTCACCCTCATGTCGTTCCAAACTCGTAAGACATTTACTCATCTTCGGAACACAAACTGAAATCTGAGAACTTCCTTTCACTCCATTGAAAGCTTACGCAACTACCACTTTCAAGCCCCAGAAAGGTAGTAAAGACTTTATTAAAGTAATCCATGTGACTCCAAGGGTTTAACCTCAGTTTTATGAAGTGATGCGAGTACTTTACCTGTGCAAAAAAAGTTACCACTTTATTTACAAAATATTAATTTCCAAAGCGAGTTCACTCAACAACAATGTCTGCTCTAGTGGCAATACAATACGTAATTATTTTGTAAATAATGTGGTAAATTATGTGGTTTTTTTGCACAAACAAAGCACTCACGTGCAAAGCACTTCATAAAATTGAGGTTAACCCACTGGAGTCACATGGATTACGTTAATGATGTCTTTACCTTTCTGGGGCTTGAAAGTGGTAGTTGCGTAAGCTGTCAATGGAGTGACAGGAAGTTCTCAGATTTCATTGAAAAGATCTTCATTTGTGTTCCAAAGATGAATAAAAGTCTTACAGGTTTGGAACGACATGAGGGTGAGTAATTAATGACAGAATTTTCATTTTTGGGTTTAACAAAAGTCAATGATAGGAAATATTAAACAGAAATATTACAAATGTTACAAATATTACTATGCTGGAGCCACTGTCATTTTGAGTGTCCACATGACCATATAACCGAGATAAGCTCAATGGAAAATGTGCCTCTAAATTTTTTGCCTCACATTCATACAACCAACATAATAAACAGTTGTCAGATTCACATTCATTCGGATAAAGCTGAACTTGCTTTTAAGTGCAACTCTCTAGATATTTCACTTTCAAAGTGTCGCAAAATGAAGAAGACACGTAACAAAAATGTCACCTCAGGCACATTTTTCCCCAATGAGCCTGGGTTACTGCATTTATTTGCATACTGTAGTTTAACAATCACAAACTGTGCAAGTACCTACAAAATTACATATAGCCTACAAAGTGAGCAGTTCCCTATTAAACACTTCATAAATACACTGAAACATTTAAAAAAGCTTAATATTTATATGAACAAATGGGGTAAGTGCTTCATTACCTCACCCTGATGCTATTTGTTGGTTGTTTCAAACTATTTCAAAACTTTTTGGAGTAGATGGCCTTCCTATATCATCAAGGCCTTCACTTTCCTGCCTTGCCATGAGTACAGAACATTCCACATAAAGTAGTCATTTTTAGCAATTTTGAGCAGTCTGAACAATGATAAGACCTTATCTGTAGCAGGAATAGGGGAATGATGAGTACATTACAAGTTGGGACAGTTTCTTCCTGAAAGGGTCAAATCAAAACAATACAATAATAAGAACAGTGCTCAACAGTGCTTTCCCCCCTCAAAAGGTATGTTTTGCTGGCTAATGGAAACCGTGTTTTATTAGAGGGTGTTATCTGCACTGTTGGGCTCTAGTCTATGAAAGATTAATGAGTCTTGTGCTTATGGGGTTGCCAACCATAACCTGTAGTCTTTGCCCAATGCATAGTTCTCTCTATCGCAGCTGGCCTGCACGCATAGTTAACCTGTCATCTCTTGCCAATACAGGGCATCAGAGGTGCAGCACAAGATGTGTGGGTCAGCAAACAGCTGGTGACGACTGACCTCTTTATAGTTCCTCTCAGTTTCCAGGAAAAAGAGAAAAACAGCGAACAAGAGACTGACTGGTGGCCTATCAAACTCTCTCTGATAGAGCCATTTAGTTTGGAAAATACCCCTTGTTCATGGAGTGTTTCCTTTAGTTTTTCCTACCACCTTCAAAAGCAGAAACGTGGAGTTGAAAGCTGCACTTTAATATGCCCGCACATGCATCAAACAGACTAGCAAACTTATTTAAACTAGGCAAACAGATGTCTGTCATTTTAGATAAGAAAAAACACCAAAAGTCATGGATGCCTGCTCTTGTCAAACCATTAAGAGGTTACTTCGCTGAATACAGTCTTTTTTTTCCGACAAAGGTCATTCTATTTGTGAAACCCAGCAGGGACACTGCCTGCCAGCTTGCCCTTAGGTGATTTGCACAGAGTTGCGCCAATGAAAATGAGCTGCCTCTCTTGCGGGCCGCTTCCTTCATCCAGATATTGTTGTTCCAAGTATCGCTGATGTGTTTCCCTTTCCCTGCTTACCAACCTCATACAGCACATACAAACAGGTTTTAAAGTACTCTTATGAACTGTATGTACCTTAGAAGCTGCAGTCTGTGCTGTGCTTGGACCGTGTGTGGGTGTTTTCTGGATGAGAGGTGGTTTCGAATGGCCAATCAACCTGCTTCCCATGGGGACTTAAGACTGAGTGCCAAACTTATTTCTGCAGGGGATCTGAAGGCCGCAGTATCAGGCAAATATGCCAGTGTATGCGGTGCAAATCGGTCACATGTACTTCCTGCCAGATGAACTGATTAAAATCCATGTCTTCTCAGTGATAGCCACAACAAGAAGTCAAAAGAACTCCACAGAAGGAAAACAGAGGCCTAAAAATAACAAGAATGTTTAGTTAGAGCATTTCCATTGAAAATGAGTGTGTGTTTCCGCAGAATGTAAAGGAATTACACTACCGTTCAAAAGTTTAAGGTTGGTTTTTAAATGTTTTTGTAAGAAGTCTCTCAGGCTAACAAAGACTTTATTTATTTGACCAAAAATACAGTACTGTGGAATATTAATTGCATTTTAAACTGATTTAAAACTGTTTTCCATATTTTAAAATGTAATTTATTCCTCTGATGGCAAAGCTGAATTTTCAGCGGCCATTATCCAAGACTTCAATGTCACATGATGCTGCAGAAATAATTTTAATATGCCAATTTGGTGCTCAAGAAATATTGTTGAAAACGGTTTTGCTGCTTAATATTTTTTTGTGAAAACTGTGATACATTTTTTTTCCAGGATTCTTTGTTGAACAGAAAGTTAAAATAACCACATTTATTTGAAAAAGAAATTATTAGTCTTTACTGTCATATTTGATACATTTAATGCCTTCAGTTATTTGCTAAAAAAAAACCAAAAAAAAAAACATACTTCCTCAAACTTTTGAACATAGTACAGATTAAAGTGTCTTTTAAACCATGGTAAAAGTTCAGTTAGGTTCAACCTTTGTTAAAAGGATAGTTCACTCAAAATTTTTAATTCTGTCATTATTTCCTCACCTTCATGTTGTTCCAAACCTGTATGCCATTCTTTTTTCTGTGGAAGATATTTTGAAGAATACACACAATGGAAGTAAGTGGGAACCAATGCAGTTCGAACCCCACTGATTTTCAATTACTTTCTGTCCTTCCTAGAGGAAAAAAAAAATAAAAAAAAATAAAAAATAATATATATATATATATATATATATATATATATATATATATATATATATATATATATATATATATATATATATATATATAAAGTCACAAGGGTTTAAAACAACACGAGGGTGTGTAAAGAATGACAGAACTATCAATTTCATACATTAGGTATCAGGAATTAATAATGAACAAACTGTTAAGTTAACTGTTAAGAACCATTCGAAAATAAAGTCAACAGCGTATTGGTTTATAGCACAAATGCCCAGCTGTCAGGTGGTCAAATAAGCTCATAGTTAACTGGATCCTTAACGTAGACAACCTGGAGGAAATAGGCTTATCTGCTTCCTGATTTTTCCATTGGTCACTCCAGGGAATGGCTAAAATGCTTGTTCCCCCATACAATGGACCAGCGGTGGGCATTGTTACATTGTATTTGGTGAAATCCCACTTGCAGCGTTCCAGGATGTCATGACCAGCTCCTCAAACCCCTTCTATCACAATATGAACAGCTCATCTTAAAGAGAGAAACAGATGAGTCAGAGTAAATTGCTTCTTAATCTAGATAAGGAGCTGATCAAATTGTACAGTCATACAGGACAGACGTAATTGTTAAAACAACATCTTGACCAAAACCATGACTTAATTTTCAAGCAATAAAAATGAAACTAATGAAAAACATTGCCTTATGCTCAAAAATAATCAGGCACTTGTGGCATTTTTCCCCAACCTTCAATGTGCCATTTTGTGATTAATACCAGCATAAATGTATCAATATTAATATTAGTATTTGAACTTTATTTACTGCAAATAATAATCTTTTCTTACAAATTACATTACTGTGATTAATTTGATAAGTATCAGTATTAATGATCAATATTTGAACTTCATGATTATTTCTTGAAAATAATAAACATGATCTATAATATCTCTGGGATGACAATTCCTTTTTACAAATATGCCAAAGTAAATGGTAGGACACATCAACTTAACTTCTTACAGTGTGACATACATCAAATTCGCTGGAATGGGACAATGGGCTATTGATAAGACCCCAGGGGCCCATACTGAGGGAAATGGAAGTCCTTGGAACTCTCTAAAAAGTTTTAAAGGGGGACAGAGCAAACTGGTTGTGGGAACTGAACATGGGAAAGGGGAGTATTTAGAGTGTCTCTCCATTGTTTTTGTTGCTGATTGGAATCTACAGTGAATAATTATGCTGTAATTGTGCAGAGAGGCTGTACACATCCTGACTGAAGGGCCGAGAGAGGCTGGCAGGCGTCGTTCCTTCTTCCTATCACTCAGGAACAATAGGGCTGTTTGTCCTCTGGGACAAACTAGCACCTTTCCAGCACCAAACCCACAGTCTCCTACCTGGTTAGGCACAAACAGACATCCTCTCTCACACAACTACTGGACGTACAGGAATAGGAGTATACACGTACCAATACAGCAAGTCATTTGACCCCCATATGACATTCTCATAAGGCTGCATAATAAAATGAACCTCAGAGAATATGTTTCAAATGCAGTCTGAGCAATTACAATACATTTCAGAACAGAATGACCCAAACAGTACTCTCTAGTTTCTAATTTTTCCAATTATAGCTTACTTCACTTTCACAGTCAAATGTGTCTTGTCAAAATCTGCTAGATAGAATGACGTGCATGACAAATAAAGCAGTGGTTTTCAGCCAGGGATCTGGGGAGCCTCAGAAAATTTCCAAGGGGGCTTCATGATGACTTAAAATGATGTACGAAAAGATAAATCTGCTACCATTTTCTCTAAAAAGATAAAGCTCTAAAATTTAAAAAATACTTAATCCTTATCCAGTTAATCACGAGCAACAGGAAAAGTCATGAGGCCTATGAATATTGTTGTGGGTCTTCGGAGTCAAAAAGGGTTGAGAACCAGTGTTTTAAAGTGACACACAACTTCCCCTCAAACCAGCATAGCAAATAACACCAGCAGAACCTGTTAACTGTGGAACAAAACTTACATTAAGTTTATGGTGATGTAAAAGTTTTAGGGCCAACTTGAAGCCATGCACTGAGTTCAATGGCAATATTTCTTCAAATATAACCTTTTATAGAAAAATGTTTTGGGCAGACAAGCTGCCTGGTATCAGCATTCATGCTGATGTAAATCTAGATCAGCACTCATAAAGTTTCACTAGCTTGTTGGCAGCAGTGAAGCAAAACTCTTGCTGGAAAATGTTATGGTCACCTCGATTAAGTACTCTCTGGGGATTTGTGAGGTCTTGCCTTTCTGTTTTCTATTAAAGGGATAGATCACCCAAAAATGAAAATGCTGTCCTCATTTACTCTCCCTCATGTTGTTCCAAACCTGTATGACTTTCCTTCTTCTGTTGAACACAAAAGAAGATATTTTAAAGAAGGTTGGAAATTAAACAGTTGCTGGTCCCCATTGACTTCCATAGTATTTTTTTTTTCCTACTATGGAAGTCAATGGGGTCCAATCAGTCGTTTGGTTACCGACTTTCTTCAAAATATCTTCTTTTGTGTTCAGGAGAAGAAGGAAAGTCATATAGGTTTGGAACAACATGAGGGTGAGTAAATGAGGACAGCATTTTCATTTTTGGGTGATCTATCCCTTTAATCAAGCTGCGTGCTGAAAGAAAAATAATGTACAGCACAGAAAACAGACAATGCATCAGTCAAACGCAATCAGAAGTAAATGCACTACTTAAAGATGAAGAACATTTGTATGTATATATACATACATACATACATACATGATTTTAATCATTCTGAATACTGAAGAATGATCAGCAGACCTCTCTCAGAACAGAATCTAATGCTGCCACCTTTTATTGTGAATTTCAGATTGTAGCTTGTAATGTGATGCAATAAAAAGTCTCTGTACCACAAAATAAAAGTATGAAATGTCTATTGCGTTGCCTTACAATGTGATGAGGGTAATCTAATTCATAAACAACTCGTATGAGCTGATTCTTTTAGGTGAAGCAAAAACATACAGCACAGCTAATTTAATTTGATTGATAAATAAATTACTTTATGAGACGGCTCTTTGTAGTGAATCAAAAACATACGAAATTACCATTTTTTCATCAGAAACCAGAAACAAATGACTCTTACAAGCTGGCTTTTAAATGAATAGAAAGATTTTTTGGAAGATTTATGGAAGCAATATAGAAATATAGCTAAATTATTTGAAAGGAATCAAGTTATTAAAAGAAATTAATCAAATCTATATCTACACCCAGCCCTATTTATTATTTCTGGCATAGATGTTATTATAACATTTATTTAACCAGGAAACTAAGCACATTGAGATTAATAATCTCTTTTATAAGAGCGTCCTGGCCAAGACTGACAGACACAGCTCGTTTGAGTTTAACAGATAACATCCATCAATACATACACATATACACACACACAAGCAAATCCAATCAAATTTTAATTTAATACATAACTAAAACATCTACAGCCCGATGTTTCGTTCTCCAAATAATTTAAAACTACTTTGAAAATGTCCAATTAAACCAGCTCCCTAAGTTTCAACGTACTTTGCAAATTATTCCAGGCAGAGGGAGCAGCAAATTGAAATGCCTTTTTCCCCAATTCAGTACGCACCACTGGAACAGACAGTAAGAATAATTCCTGGGACCTTAGGCTATAGCTACAAACATAATTTAGGTATAAAGATATATATATACATATACCTACTTGAAAAGAGATTGCAATCTCGATGTGATTTTTTCCCCCTGGTAAAATAAAGGTAAAATAATAAAAATACATCTCCTGCATGGGGCATATTCAGGGTAGCAGTAATGCATCTGCGTTAAATTCAATATGGCGTCTAACCTGACTAAGGTCTATTGTTATGCAATGCAATGCAATGTGCAAAATTAATTTTAGCTGGAAAGATCATCTGACAAAAGGTACCAAAAGTACAGTGTAACTTCACATTTATTATGAACAGCCTCCCACACACTTCACCACAAAGTTAGCTGTGCAATTATCACTGACATTTTTGCCATAATGATGCTTATGAAAGCACTGCATGCGTAATGATCCCCGCAATAGTATGAGTTTACTGTACTATACAGGGAAATGGACTCAAAACTTACAGATAATTGGTTTAAAATATGAGATTGTTCTTTTGTTCCACATATCCAAAGTGAGTTCTTACATTAACCGAAAAGATTAACATCGGGGCAAAACTTCGCTTTCATTCCTCACTATTCACTCTGTCCATTATTACTAATTAGGCTGAAGACCTCGAAAACAGAGCTTATATGAATTTCTGAGCGTTCTGAATCTGAATCACTTCAGACACCCAAAGTTTAAACATCTCAAACAATTTCTAGCCTAACTCAAGTGTTGCCTTACATAGACGCACTCTTATTCACACAGACACAAACTTAACAAAGGTGGTCTTTCTTTGAGCTTCAGTCTCATGAGCATATGACAGGGAGCACAAATGGAAAAATTATCAAAGCCTTCCAAGTTTGGACTTATATAGTCATGTGTCTGCATGCCTAAGGGCAGAAGATGAATATTAAAAAGTCTCAAAAGAATGAAAGTTGTAAAATATTCTCTCAGCAGTCAAGTTCCACCAGCTGGCTTGGTAAATATTACAGCAAGACTCCATTTAATTAGGACGGCAGAATGAAGTATCATAGAAGTGGACATGAAATCACACACACACACACAATTTCTAGATGAAGTTCCTGTCCCTGGGGCCGTAGAGGTTGACAAATGAGCCAAAAGTTTGAGAAGTTGCACATCATTATATAGTAATCTTGGAGGACTTCATGACATTTAATAAGACTTAGTTCTTCACCGGTCGGTTTCTTTCCAGCACTGCCCTAGGTGTGAATTCCAGTTTGTCCTTCAGGCTGAGGACCTGTGTACTGTCCTGACCGGTCAGTTCCTCTAATTTTCTATCCTCCCGTAGCTCTGCAATGCCCCTCTCTTCTCCTGGGGCATTTGGGGTGCCCCTTATAAACCACTCAAGTTGGTATCCAACAGCACCAACCACAAAGGCCACTGGGAAGGTCACATAGGGTGCATAAGTGCGCACGGCAGTCCAGATCAATGGCCACATGGTTGCAGACTCAGAAATACACCTGAAAAAAGTAATTTCAAGTTCTAGAAGGTTATTTACCTTTGGCAAGCTGACAATGTCTCATTACTCTGGTAACCGGTGCAAAATAAAAGGATTGCAAATATACATATGCTTTCATACAACCAAGGAAACAACATTGTAAATATTGTTTTTAGAGGGTAGAGGGATCTAATGACATAAACATGATCGTGTTAATATGTCCAACAACACACACACACACACACTCAGACATTGCTAGTAAATTTATATTTATATTATACGATTATAGAAAGTCATGTAACTGTTACAAGGGTACCGGTGTCATAGCATGAGGTGTGAAATGGCGCTATAAAAATACATTAATAAGACATAATGGGTTCCTAAACACATAGTGAGAATCCCGCTGACGGTTTAGTGCGTAATATTTCATACATTCCTTAAATCATTTGCGCGTGCCTTTATAAAATCTCATGACTGTACATACCTCTAATCACTAGGCGACTCCACTTCCTGCCTCGTTGCGTCACTGTAAACAACAATCTGATTGGCTATTTGTTTACGTCAGAATGACGTTTTAAATTCTCATTCGTTCAGGGAGGGGAAAAAAAGTTGAATGCAGGATGTCCTGGTAAAGCAATGCTGACACCCAGTGACCAATGCTGAAACACACTGCGTGGGTTTGTCCTGAAATTACAGCTTATTCTTATTTTTGAATAAGTACGAATATCAATTTAGACAATGTTTTAGATGTATTTTTTTATTAAACAAGAAAAAAGTAAAAAGCAAAAAACAAAAACAAATGAGAGAATACTTCACAAATACAACAGATTTTTTTATTTTTTTATTATTGTAAGCAAAACAAAAATTCACCATTTATTGTTTTATATGAAATAAATGAGTGTGGACAGTTAAGGATAGCATAAATATACCCAAAAAAAAAAAAAAAAAAAAAAAAAAATTGGAGAGAGAGAACTAAACATTTAATTTCAAGCATTCATTATCACAAGTTTTCATATTTTGGCTAATATAAAAAAAAAGTGAAAATATTCACTTCCATGACAAACACCCATTAATTAGTAAATGGTGCTTGTTGCATAGCTAATGGCATTTTATTCACATGTACCACTGATAATTTTGGCATTAGTTTAATAACTGGATTACATATGTGTGGTAGACTTTTGCGATGAGTGCTATATTTGGCTAGTTGGCAATGAACAGTTTTCAGCTCATTGTGGTGAAACAAGGCAGAGCTGCAGTGAAAGGCACTGTTCAGAGGGTGAAGTGTCGTGCCACACATTCAGAGTCAGGTCATCTTCTGAATTGCTCATGCAGTTCTTTACATCAGTCTGATAACGGCACTAGACAGGAAGTCTTCGTAACTCAACCTCACATTGCCAGTCATGCCGGTGTCTTTCTCGCGGAAGGCTTGGGTCATGCTCTGGAGCTGCGTGCACACCTGAATGAAGCGGTCCAGCTGGAGAACCCCAGTCACACCGGGTGCAGAGTAACGGTTCACCAGTTCCTGAATAAACTGAGGACTCAGATTGTAGCCCATCTGAGATAATGCTGGAAGATAAGAAACACATGGGTAAATACAAACATTACATTTACACTATACCGTTTACAAGTTTAGTGTTTTTTTTGTGTGTTTTTTTTTTTAAGAAGTCTCTTATGCTCACCAAGGCTGCATTTATTTGATTAAAAAAATACAGTAAAAACAGTAATATTATGAAATCTGCTCTACTTTAATAAAATGTAATTTATTCCTGTGATGCAAAGATGAATTTTCAGCATCATTACTCCAGTCTTCATTGTCACATGATCCTTCAGAAATCATTCTAATATGATAATTTGCTGCTCAAGAAACATTTATTTTTATCAATGTTGAAAACAGTTTCAAACAATGTTGAAATTGCGATCATTTTTATTCAGGATTCTTTAATGAATAGAAAGTTCAAAAGAACTGCATTTATTTGAAACAGAAATATTTTGTAACATTATAAATCGTTTAATTGTCACTTTTGATCAATTTAATGCGTCCTTGCTTTCTTTAAAAAAATAATTAAATAATAATAATAAAGTAAAAATCTTACTGGCCCGAAACTTTTAAACAGTCGTGTACATAAAACAGGGAATTATTACATTGCTAACCTCTTGTTTGACACAAAGGTTTATGCTTTTTATTGAGTAAGCAACAAAAAAGTAGAAGAGTTTTGAAAATTAGAAGGACGTCTGCCAAACAAAGCCTATACAGGCTCAACTAAACCGTTCTACTGTTGTTTTTGTATCCACTATGTTTTCAATACACTGTCACTCACCAGTAATCAACCATGCACTTTCAGGCTTATTCACATCTTTATAATGGCATTCACTATTTAGTTAGCCTGAGAACATGACTCTGCTAACTATAGAATAGCGTTGTTCGTACAAAATCAATGAGGATAAAAAAAGACACTGCCAGATAACAGCTACAATTTTGAGATTATTTTAAGAGCAATTTTCCATGACGTCTCAAAAATGAAATCATCCAAACAATAATGCTGCATTAAATCGCACAGGATTAGATGAAAAAAGGGGTTTACAGCAGAGAACACAAGCTCAGTAACTGTCTTTTCCTTACAAACTTTCTTTGACTGCCACATCTTGTGTGTGTGTGGTCCTAGTAAGCCCTACGTTATAGGGACAGAATGTCCCCAAAAGGACAAAGACTTCGGATATTGCCATATTTCTGGGGACATTCATTTTTGGTCCCCATCGGGAAAACCGATTATAAATCATACCAAGTAAAAAATAAATAAAAAATAGATCTAAAAATACAGAAAGTTTTCTGTGATGGATAGGTTTAAGGGAAGGGTTAGGGAAAGGAATATATAGTTTGTACAGTATGAAAATCATTATGTCTATGGAATGTACCTCTAAAACATGAAAACCCAATGTGTGTGTGTGTGTGTGTGTGTGTGTGTGTGTGTGTGTGTGTGAGAGAGTACAGATTTGGCTAAACCTGAGGGCCAAATGTCCTCACTTATATACTGAAATATTATGGCAACCGACTGACTAGTGAGGATATTTTACAGGTCCTCACTAGTTTAAAAGGCTTATAAATTGTCCAAAACGTGTTTTTATAAAAATATAGTGTTTTGCACATTGTGTGATGGGTGGGTTTAGGGGTAGGGGTTGGGTTAGGCCATAGAAAATATAATTAACTGATTTGAAATCAATGGAAGTCATGCAATATGCAATTTCATCACTAATATAGTCAAACAAATGTGTGTGTGTGTGGTTCAAGCATACCCTACGTTATTGGAAAAAAATGTCCCCAAAAAGATGGCAAACCCTTCCATATTTAAACAAATATGTTCTTTCCTGGAAATGTTATTAATTTAAGTTATTTGTAATTATGATTAACTATGATTAGTAAACACATTAATCTCTTTGCAAAAAACAAATATAAGTGAAATGCTACTGTATGTGAATCACTTAAAATGCTTCGAGAAAATACACATAAAAACATGTTAGCTGATGAAAGCAGTGGAAACTTCCTGTGGTTAGATTTAGGTTTTGATTACCAAATCTAAAAGTAATACCAGTACTTTACTAAGTGCTAAATGTGAGTAAAAATAAATTTTCACAAGTAAATAAAAAGACTGGCAATTGGCTGGTAGGTTTAATAAGAGCTACAACACGATATGTGGTCTATATAAAATTGTTAGAATGACAATCTGACACTGCTGT
This sequence comes from Leuciscus leuciscus, assembly GCF_965113295.1. Lineage (NCBI taxonomy): Eukaryota > Metazoa > Chordata > Actinopteri > Cypriniformes > Leuciscidae > Leuciscus > Leuciscus leuciscus. The sequence continues at coordinate 8,029,016 of NC_138736.1, forward strand.
AAATTAAAATAACTGATTTAAATAATTCATCCAGAATTCCATGTGGAGATAGTCTGGCTATCACCAGACCAAGCTTAATCTTATAAGATTGAACATTGGTCTGGGGAGTCTGCTCTGTATTTTCTACTGCACAAGAGACGTGATCAACGGGCATAGTTCAAAAGACTCTGTACGCAATTGGATAGACCTTCAACCAATCAGACTGACGATCCAGGTGACGTACTTTGCAGTGAAAACCCCAGGCAGGAAATGTGTCAACAAACGTGTTGGTTTGGAGCATTGAAGCAGCAATGTCATCAAGCGATTTTTGCAGGTTGTGCACAAAAAAAAAAACATGAAAGTGAGTGGTATTTACACCCTCTCGAGCGATTTGTTTGCCAAACTAAAGAAGCCATTGAGCATCGTCGAGAGGTTAAAAGGAATTGAATTGGATTAAACCCGCCAATAGCGCGCCAGGTGGATGAGCCAGTTTGTGATCGGTCCCCGCAAATTTGTAACGGAAGCAGGATAGAAGAATGTCCAGGTTTCCAGCCTGAGCTGCAGGGCGAAATCAAATCGCTGGCGGATCGGGCTGGGTTTACCCGGTCTAATGTGGAGATACTCTACTATTCAAAAGTTTGTTTGTTTTGTAAAGAATTTTATACTTTTATTAAAAAATAAAAATAAAAAAAAAGATTCTAATCAGTGCTTAGTGACTACAACTGTTGTCATAACAGTGTATCATGTTGTCTTGTAGGGCTGGGTATCGATTCAGATGTTACAATTCGATTCGATTTCGATTCGCAAGCTCTAATTCGATTCGATTTCGATTCTCGATTCGATTTTCGATTTCGATTCTCGATTCGATTTTTCCAATTTTGATTCTAAATTAATTTCGATTCGACTCACTCAATGAATATTAAATACAAATCCTATATTTATTAAAAAAAGAAAAAGAAAAGAAAAAAAAGTGAACAAGTTTTCAAGTGTTTAATTAATAAAAAGAAATTAAGAGCTACAAACCTGTATATTAAACTCTTTTTATTTTAGGTACACTTGGGTACATTAAAACAGAACCCAACTCTATATTTCAAATGCATACAATGAATAGACAGGATTTTGATGCAAGATGAAAAATTGATGCTGAAAATTGGACAAGTCAGAACAGTCGCATGTCTTGATCAAACAGGTTAACAATCCTCACATAAACCCACATATAAAAACGTTGCATATAATATAATATGTGCCCTTCCTGTCTAACAGCTAGGCCATAGAAATTGAATAAAATTATCAAACAGTCTGTGTTGCATTAATTATAAATTATATATTGACTAATCAAAGTTACAAAAGTTCTTTATTCAAGAGCAGTGAGTGTTTTTCTCTGTTCTCTTTGTTCTTTGATTAACTTAAATGACAGAGATAATTAGTGGCTACAGTGTACTGTCCCTTTAAGACCAGCCGCTGTTGACAGAGACGCGGAACTCACACGCGGACTCATTCTCTCACGAGGCACAACTCTTCACGTTCGTCATAAGACTGCTCTTATGTTATAAAGATACTCGACAAAAATACATTTTGGCATAATTGTGTGTGTTCTTCGTTCAAGCGTGAAAGATAATTCTATTCTGTGCTGTCTTGTGCGCACGCACGATATCATCGCAAGTTTTTCTGTCACAGTCACGACAGCATTTTGGCAGCATTTTGGTCATATAGCCTAATTGCGTATAGGCTTGTCATAGCGATTGCGATATGATTAAACGTGCAGCACTAATTGAGGTTATTTTATGATTTAGATAAAACTACCATAAAATCTCACAGCATTAGCTATAAAATTGAGTTTGCAAGCCTATATGAACAGTGGAGGAAAACTAATACATAAAGATGGAAAAAAATCGATTCTTGGCGTTTGAGAATCGATTTTGAATCGACCACATTTTAAAAAACGATTAATCGAAAAATCGATTTTTTTGCCCAGCCCTATTGTCTTGGGTCCTTTTTGACCTCTAATTTACTCACCCTGGTGCATCTCATTGCTGTTAATTGATCCCGATCGGTCCCGGTCGAACTGTTGGAACATTGCCCTCCACTGCTGCAGAAACATCCACAGTGCAGAGAAACCATAGACATCTACGCGTCCGGATTTGGTCTTGTCAAACATATCTGGAAATGAAGACAAATCCCTGATTTCCTTTGGCACTGGAGATGTCATCAGATGACTTCTATTTTTGTATTGTTTTGTTTTGTTTGACATTGCAGCATTATGAATTTAGTTATATTGTGATACAAGCATCCATTCAATAATTTAGCCGCTGTCAGGAGGGTTATGTTAACAATGGCAGCACTCACTGAGCATCATTATGCAGGTTTCGTCATTGAAACTGGAGTTGTTGGAATTCATGAGCGCTTGCTTCAGCTCTTTTCCGTTAATGTAGCCACTATGATCTGTGTCCACAGAAGAAAACCACTGGTAGGCCTCAGGGTTCACACCGGGAGGAATGTTACCTACAACATGAGAACGGCCTGCATTAGTGAGTTAGATGCAAATGAATTTCCAAAATATTCCAAAATGAGATCATTCAGTCAGTTAAAAACAGATCACTTAACCATAGTTAACCACAGGTCAAAATAGTATTTAGGAATGAAACAATAACTCAAAAAAAGATTATTTTTGGTGTATACTCAAATCCCTTTGGTCGTTTTTTGGACGGACAAAAAAGGATACAAAGAAAATAAATAAATAGCTCATTTATATTCACATGTGGTATCTGCTATTTACTGAATGGAGCAGTTTCAGATGCAGCATATGCCTAAGTGTGCAAAAGATTGTTCATTACTTGCAAAATGACAGTAGGACGATGATGAGAACAAGCAGTCCTATAGGTCGGATTTGAAAAACATCTTGGAAATGGGCCCAGTGTGAACAAGCCTAGGTTGTCAGTGATATGTCATCTTGGTCCCAAGAGGGACAAGAATAAGTTGTGCAATTTGGTGAAGCGCAGACGGTCACTGTATCCCTCGGGAGGGATAAGCACTGTTCAGAGGACAGTCTCTGAATTTGACAGACTTTCCCACAGGACATTACAGAATACTTACCGACATAAACGCAGAAGGACACATACACACGAACCCCTTCGCTCAGAATTACCACACTCATCACTCTAATTCTCCTGTGGGCACATTCTGTACCAGATCAGTACAAGCTGCTTCTGCCATCCTGCAGTGTCTCAGCATCAGTCATTCAGTGAGGGGCATGTGACACAGCTGCAGTGCAGGAGGATCAAGGACCTTGTCTGCAGCACCTTCATAAATTCCTGTCTTTCGTATTTTATTCACAGCCCTCAGCCACTGCATGCCTGATGGAACGGCATCGGCTCGCGCTGTCTTAGCTGCCAACCCTGACACTCAGACATCATCAGTCAAATCAGCCCGGAGCTGCTGCCTACCCCTCCTGAGACCATGTTAAAAAATTCACCTGCTGGACCAACATCTATTACGGTGCATCTGAAGATGTATGAAGCTGTGGAAAACATTCTGATAAAAAAAAAAGTAACTACCTTCCTATTCCTCCACAGTCTATTAACCAAAAGGTGAGAAATTAACATGATATACACTACCATTTAAACGTTTTTTAATGTTTTGAAAGACGTCTCTTGTGCTCATCAATTCTGCATTTATTCATTAAAAAAAATACAGTAAAAAAGTAATATTGTGAATATTATTACAATTTTAAATAAGTGTTAATTTAAAATGTACAAAAAATAACTTTTAATATTAATATTACAACTTTTAATTTTATGAACTTAAATAATGTAAACTTTACATTTTTATATATTTTAAAATGTAATTTATTCTTGTGATGTCAAAGCTGAATTTTCAGCATCATTACTCCAGTCTTCAGTGTCACATGATCCTTCAGAAATCATTCTAATATGCTGATTTGATGCTCAAGAAGCCTTTATTATTATCGATGTTGTAAACAGTTGCTGCTTAATATTTTTTTGTAGGATTCTTTGATGGAACAGAAAGTTCAAAAGAACAACATACATTTATTTGAAATAGAACTCATAAGTCTTTACTGTCACTTTTGATCGTTTTAATGCATCCTTGCTAAATAAAAAAACATATATATATATTTTTTTTTTAAGAAAATAAAAAAAAGCTTGGGTGTCCTTTTTGTACACACAAACACACACACATTTGCATACAGAAATAATTTAGTAATATATTTATATATATATATGCTCCTAATATACTCTACCCAACTAAAATGAAATAGAGTTACACATCTCTAACCTGCAGGTGCCTGCTGACTATATGGTCCTCTCTGGGGTTGTCCATAACCTCCGTATGGACCACCAGGAGCTTGGCCCCCACCGTACGCCGCTCCTGGTCCAGGTTGACCATGAGACCCGTATGGAGCCCCTCCGCCATACTGTTGCCCAGGAACGGCACTGCCATAATGTGAACCATACTGTCCACCAGCAGGACCACCTCCATACGGCGCCCCTGGAGGGGGGTGGCGTTGGGGAGCGTTACCACCTGGTCCCGGATAACCCTTTGAAAAACAAATAAGGAAAAGCTTGTATTGGGGAAATGTTTGTATGAAACATCAACAGAGAATCAACTGTGGCCCATAACAAAGGCAACTATGTCACTAAAACAATAAATAAAGGATTATAATTTAAATGAAAGGTTAGGTGAATATGTACATTCTGTCATCATTCACTCGCCCTCAAGTTGTACCGTATGACTAAATCTCTTACATGGGTGGAACACTAAAATGTATATTATTATTATACCGATATTTATATAATATTTATAATATGAATATAGAAACTAAGGTTACATTTAATTTTAAGGTGAAATAGTTACATTGTACTTACTCAAATAACTACTGAGTAATATTAATGAACTACATGTACAGTACTACTTACTATAGAGTTATGGTTAGAGTTAGGGTTTGGTTTAGGGTTACATATTTAAAGTGATTACTATAGTAAGTACATGCAGTAACATGTAACTATGACACCTTAAAAAGTGTTACTGGAACTATTTTAGGAAAAATTAGATATTCAGTCACCATTCACTTTCAATGGATGCTTTTCCATTCAATGAAAGTGATTGGTGACTGAGACTGTCTAACATTCATCTCTTCTGTTACGGAAGGAAAAGTTCGGACCATAACATGGTACGGAGTCATACTGGTATCTCATATTCTTTTATTTAGTTTTTACAGCAGTAACAATAACTGCGGGTTATGGTGGATGATGGTAAAAGGGTAACGTTAGCAACGTTACAGTGGCTAACGTTAGACCCAAAAGTGACACATTTCCATTTAGCATCTTTGTTGAATGACATTAATCAAGATAAAGATGTAAAACACATAATCATTTCATTTAATGTGATAAACTACTGACCAACACGCAATCAACACACACAAAAACATAATTTGAAAGTATTTCAAATCAGAGTAGCTACAGGGCTAACTGGCTAGCCTGTAAAAAGCCTGTTTTAGGCGATTACGCGATCACAAATATGCATAATTTCCCTGTACACCAAACACTAAGAGTTTAGACCGTTAGATAAATATGAAATAATTATATAAACATTAAATATACATATAAATATTAAAAAAGGCTAAACCCGGAAGAAAGATTTTACCTGTCCGTAATAACTCATTCCGCGGAGAATCTTTCTTTAGCAAATGGAGCGATCGGGCTGTATTTAATAAGACCCGCCTCCTGAAGCTGATTGGTTCGCTATCACGTTTGTCAAAGGCGCAGCCTCATATTTTCCATCACATTGGTTAAAACAATGGAAAACTGCTCATCATCGTAGAAACTTTGAGTCACTGTTTACATGGTATTTTGTTTAACCATATTTATGAAGGCGGGTGGATAGAGTTTTTATATTGAGGTAAGAGCGTGATTTATGTGGCCATTTGTAATATACCATTAGGATGTACTGTAAGGCTACATGACATCTCTTGGCTTTGAGCAAATGTCTGTCTTGAAGTGTCTTCATAGGCCTATTGGAGACCAGGGCTAGTTGTCACAATTTTTACTCATGTGAATATTCCTTCATTTCTGTCAGTTTCTGTACAGACATATAGCCTACCGAATCGGCTACAACAATAACTAAAGTTTCCATTATTGGACAGAGAGAAATGAACATTCAATAAATATATTGTTACACTCACATGTAGATAATGTTGAATTCTAATTAGGCAATTCAGTCCATTATTTATAGAGTTAACTTACATGATTTATGTATATAAATAGGCCTAACCATTTTATTATCCATATTTTTTTTCTTTTCTGATTCATTCTATTTTCTGTGCCATTTTTTAATGCTAATGCAAGGGATATCATTTGTTACAACATGCCCCAATAGTCAAACTATGTGGGGTTAATATTGTCATAGTCACGTGCCATTAAAATACTTATAATGCAAAAAACACGTTTACACTGTTTTCGAACATATTTATGTGTCCGCAGTGTGTACACAACCACCCTATGTGGTAAACATTCATCCACTCCGTTTGTTATTGAAACAATGTCTAAAAATGAGCCGTTCAGGAATGTGCTCCAACCATAGACTGTAAAAAAAGATGTGATGTCATATGGGAACAGGCCCCGCCCACGACTGGTGACGCAATCTGGCCTATTGATTTAGATTTTTCCCCCCAGTTTAACTAGTTTATCCTCACCAGAGCCAAAACCAGTTAAGTGGGTAAACCAAACCAGTTAAGTGAGTAAACCAAACCAGTTAAGTGAGTAAACCAGTTAATCTCCTTGCCAGAGCATTTAACAGCAGCATTCAAGTAAGAAATGTATTCTTATTAAAGCTACTAATTCAGTCAAGAGCAGTGAATGATTTAAAGTTTTTCTTTCGTTGTTTCACAGAATATGCAGCATATACGTTTTAATGTTATACACATTACTATCTTTAAAAAAAAAAAAAAAAAAACATATCGCATAACGATAATACAATATGATTGGTCATTAATCAATAATAATTCACAAATAAATAAGAGGTCATACATGTATATTTAAATGAAAAGGAGGAATTTAAGCAATCGTAGATGCCCATAGCTCTACGTCTTGAAAATGCAATGCAATGTTTCAAAATAAACTTTATTCATCAGCTGGATTATATTGGGTTTCCTTTTAGACCACTTGATTTATAACTTAATATAAAATATGTCATTTTTCCAATAGTAAAAAAAACACAAAAAAAACGTCCTCATCGTTTGTCTTTTTATATCACAATAAGAACATTGCATACACCGAAATATACAGAGTATTTACAGTATACTCACTGTTAGTCATAGCAGCATCAAATTATCCTGGGAATAACTTTAAATGAATGAACACAAATTCTATACTTTCATTTTTCATTTTTAAAAAAGGTATGTAAAATGATCTACAATCTTGACACCATTAATCGTAACTTCTGAGTATTAAATGTGGATGAAGCTTTCACTTACTCTTAAATAGCTCTCACCAGTACAGTGCCGTTATCATGAAAATAATCAATGGCGTTAATAAAATACAAATATTACTAAAATAACCTATGCTTTTCAGCATTATTTTAAACAGTGAAATTATTACACAAAAACAATTCACACAGCAACAAAGTAATTAAGTACTCATACACTCTCCAAATTAAGAGACACAACTGATTTAAGTCAAACTAATACACAATAATGATGCGATTTAGTGCTTCGTAGTATAGGCTATTTAGTAGAGCTTTACTTTGAAATATGTGCAGCTAGTGTTGTTGAATTGGGATATGAAAGCATGGGTTCTGTAAACAATGTATGTTAAGTTGTTGTTTTTTTTGTTTTTTTTAGAGAAAATCATGAAGGTATTCATGTATAAAGAATAAAGACATCCCAGTTCCCAAGGTTAGTTGGCCTTCTGTCCGGCTTTTAAGGGTGTCTGAGTTTAAGAATGCTGTAATGTCAATGTTTTGTAGTTGATCTCAGTCTTAAATAAGTGTGGGCACTTATTCATTTACTGTATTGGGCCAGGGACAGGAATGGATGCTCACTGTGTTCGCATCCCACCAAGTTGTTATATTGTATGTACACTAGGGAGCAGTGTGCTCCTTTAGTGAATGAGACTCAAGAATATCATCGTAATGGCCTTCTCATTTCAAATCATTACATTAAAAAGGACACTTCGAATTAGTCATAGATAAGTCATTGTCACAGGAAAAAGTCCTTAAAATATTTTAAATGCAATTTTCCTTTGGTGTATTGGCATGATTGAATTATCTACAATATCGGCCAATACCCAACATGTCCAATACTGTTTATCACACTTGCTTGTTCCAGAATCAGAGTTCAGACCATTACTTGTTCGGTCGTGAATCCTTTTCATCTTCTGCGGCTTTTGCCTTTTCCAAGTTTATGATGTTCTGGGTGGATGAGGCTGTTGGATCCACTCTTGTGTAGGTAAGGTTCATTTTCAGGTCTCTCTGTCTGCGCAGGCATTTGCGAATTTTGTTGTTAATCAGGTACAACATCTCACAGATACACATGAAGATGCACACAGAGGTGGAGACCACCATAAAGATGGTGAAGATTTTCTTCTCTGTAGGACGGGAGATGTAGCAGTCAACAGTATTTGGACAGGGCACTTCAGTGCATTTGGTAACATTTGGCATGTCGAAATGATAAATGTAGTACAAAATATAGAGGAAGCCTGCATCGAAGCCAGCTTTGAACAGCAGGCTGAGTATGTAGGTGTACCACAGGCCTCCACGCTTCCTCCCAGGGTTGGCGTACAGGTGTTTACCCTCATGGAGAATGGTGTACTTCTCATCCTTCAATTCACGATACTTGACGTGAGCCACCACCATGAGAGATGGGCACGTGACGAAAATGATCTGTATAGCCCATAGACGGACATGGGAGATGGGAAAAAATTTGTCGTAGCAGACGTTAGTGCAGCCCGGCTGGGCGGTGTTGCAGATGAAGTCTTTCTGTTCATCGTTCCACACCTGTTGAATAGCCACCACAAACACCAGGATTCGGAAGACGAACACCATGGATAGCCAGACGCGGCCAAAAACGGTGGAGTATTGGCTGACCCCGCCGAGCAGGACTTGTAGAGACATCCAGTTCATTTCGGCAGGTGTCTTACTCATACCAGGATATGAGTCCTACAAACAAACAAATAAAAAATTAAAAAAGAGCAGGTTTTTCAGTGGCAATATCTGAATGCACCATATCAGTTATGGTTGCCAAATATATATATATATTTTTTTGAATACATTTTAAGTTATTTAATGTTAAATATTTGAATGAATGAATGAGGCATTTATATAGCCTCATGTCTCATTCATTCAAATATTTAATTGTGCATTGCTTATTTTCTCTATTTTGACATTATCTAATGCTCACTCAAAGGTCATTTTTTAAAACAAATAATTCAAAAATACTGTGAAATGTAATCTATAGCAAATTTCAAAAAGAATAATACTTTTTCATATATTTTGTGATGCTTAAATGACGATGAATTAAAACAACTGATTTTAGTTTTTCATGTTTTAATATTCAATTATTTAAATAAAATGTTATAAAATCTTAATATCAGACATTTATGAATTATTTGCCATAACAATGTTTAAAAAAATTATTGGCTTATCAGTATTGGCCAGAATTTTAATATCAGTGCATATCAGGGTATATCAGAGACCAGGTTGACTGATTTAATGCAGATAATATAAAATAATAATACATCAATTGTATAATAGAATATAATGAAAGCAAATTGATTATTTCAAAGTTGTCTTAATTAAATGGATGCTTTATTTAGACAGTATTTACTCAACTTTCATTTAAAAATAAATAAATAAGATTATTGGACGATTCCAGTAATCATAAAATGGCCAAATACTGGAAAATAAATCAGCCTTTTTGATATATTGGCCATCACTAATCCATTCAATATCTTTTTTCCGTGAAGTGAGTTTTTGCGTATACTGTTAACAAATTAAAGTATATATATATATATATATATATATATATATATATATATATATATATATATATATATATATATATATATACTTTAATTTGTATATATGTATATATATATATATATATATATATATATATATATATATATATATATATATATATATATATATATATATATATATATATAATACTTTCATTTTGGTAATTTATAAAAAGAATATGAGCTATAAACATTTCCAAAATCCCCCTACTAAATATCCACTTTTTTTATTTTTTTTTATTTTTTTTTCTCTCACTTTCAATCTTTTATTTGGAATCAGAATGGCTTCTTGAGGATTAAGTTGACAGAGCTGGAAATAACAGCCATGAATAACAATATTTAACGCTATTGTGTTTTCCCCAACGTTTATGAAGACATTCACATGACACGGATTCCATGTCAAGAAGATGCAATTAATAGTTTCTAAAAGTAGCAGTGAGATGCAAATACATTTTTGAAGGCTTTCATTTGATTATTTTCCAGCAGCCAATAGCAAGCAGTGTTTTTATACATTTGCAATTTATGTATTTAATTGTACTTAAGTTAATTATAAATATTTGTCATTCAAGGTCTGCATAGCATTCACAATAATGTATTTACCATTGGATGTTATAGTTTGCAACACCATTATGCTCAAAACACTATTAAAATAGTTTACATAGTGTGGATAACCATTCAGAAAACTCAGTATAGCCAGGAGTCTTACTATTTAGACAGCAGATATTACTGTCTAGAGCGACTAACAAAATGCTCTTTAGTTTAACTTTAAGTTAAAGTGTATAATTTAGAACGCACAAATGCAAATATTTTTTTCTTTAACAATCAGGTAAATATAACTTATGTGAGTTTATCCCTATCATAGCGACAAACAACCTATTTAGTTTGAGCAGAAATAAATCATATATGTCCTTACCTTTTGGGGGTTTGAGAGTTATGAGGCTTTTGTTTTTCTGGAATCAAAAGGAAAAGTTCTTCCTGTTAGACATTCTGTACATACTTGATTTTGTTGGAGAGCTGTGCCCAATCATGTCAATGACTCACCCGAGTTAACCTTAAATGAAACCAAATGATACAATGAAACTTTAATGAAACATAAGTGAAGGGTTTGCTATTGTAATTAGTTTTGTGCAAAACTAAAGGGATTTAATAAAGTATCGTTTAAGTAAGTTTTAAGAGCTAGCCATGGTTGTTTAAAACTAAAACTTTAAAGCAGTACATTGGATGTCAATTGTTTGGTTTACTTATAGGTGTGTGTGTGTGTGTGGGTGTGTGTGTGTTTGTTGTGGGTGTATGTTTGTCTTTGTGTCTTTGCCTACTACTGTACGAGTGCTTCTCTGCATGAAATATATAGAGTCACCATTGTATGTTGCTGCGATGACTAAATTCTCATAAAGCTAGACAACATTTCCAATACTTTTTTATAAGATATTTGACATGCCACATTTATGGTGCATCTTTAATAAAGTCAGTTATTCTTGCTTTATATTGTCACACATAAATACCCATGGGGTAAAAAGCACAGCAGAATTAGAGGAAACAAAATCTAAACTAAAGTTCAAAACAACAGGAGTCAAACTGAAAGTGTCTATTGTTAGCTGCTTGTTTCTTTTTAGAAACCTTAAAGCAACATTCCATAAGGGTGGATCATGTTTGTCATGTGTTTTCATTGAACTGATGACACTCAATGGCCTGGTTTCACAGATTAAGTCAAGATAAATCCTTAGTTCAATTAGGATATTTAAGCATCTTTTATAAATATGCCTTAGAAAAGAAAAACAAACAAAAAAACACTAGGCTACAGCTATGTATCTTGAGACAAAACAATGGCACTGACGTATGTTTAAGATATAATTGCTTTCAGTTAAATCAACTCAAACATGCATTTTAGTCTTGGACTAAACCAGGTGAATATCAGCTGGATATGATTAAGTGCAGATATACAGGTAGATAGTGGGAGAAAGATGGGAGCAGGAAAAATACTTTTTGTATCTATTTTAAAGACTCACAATGGACATGAGGACAAAGTAGCTGAGGGTGCAGTGGGCTGAACTGCTATGTCTTCCTTTAGGCTGGTACTGCCATGGTTATAGCCTACTGTGTCTGTGGGTGAATATGAACGAATATTTGTCATGTTTTTTTTCTGCGAGGCTCTCCGAGAGTAATTGGATACAACTTTCACCTCCATGCTGTCAAACAGAGTTTGTTTTCAAATAAAATGCCTCGGGCTGTCAGCTTGTATACCCCATACCCATCTTTGAGAGTTTGCATGCAGATATACAGTATTGCAAGTTTGTTTACCTATAACACATAACAGCTTATGCAGAACATGTTTCTCGAAGTCCTCACTGATTTGGCATATACTGTATATATATATATATATATATATATATATATATATATATATATATATATATATATATATATATATTCAAACTATGGCCTAATCTCCCGCACCTCCTTTCTTCCACAAATTTGCCCACAACAGTTGGATTCAAATCGATATCCTTGCACAGATTTGTATTTCCCTGAAGGATAGTCCCGGTAGGATTTTGGTGATAGGATAGTCCGAAGACCTATAAAATGTCAAGTATTTTAGATTAAACTTCTAACGTTTTTAATACAGAGCAGGACTTGCCGTGACTTTTTCATAACAGGTATAAACATTGTTAGCACTATGTTACCCCTATTGCTTGTTTCTTGTGATGCATAAAACATGGTATTATAAAGGCTGTAACGCTTTGTCCTAGATGCCCTCATGTCTGTAAACCTGTCACTCATTCTCTCTGCTTGACAGAAATCGTAATCTCACAAAAACATGTCCAGGTCGCATTTCACCAAAAAAAAAAAATTTTTTTTTTTTTTTAAATATGTATATATATATTATTTTTTTAAATGATAACATTCCTAACCACCAATTCCCATTACCATAATATGTTTAGTAATTTAAGTAAATCATTTTTATTGCTAATTCCTATTATGTTCTAATACCCGCCATTATTCTCAGTGGTGATTATCTTTATAATACTTTTTTTTTCTTTTTTTTTTTTCTTTTTTTTAATTATTACATAAACTACTGTTCAAAAGTTTGGGGATTTTTGTTTTCAAAAGAAGATGTCTCTTATGCTCACCAAAGCTGCATTTTTTAAATTAAAAATACAGTAAAAACAGTATTATTGGGAAATATTATAACATTTAAAAATAACAGTTTTAATAGATATTAAAATGGGATGCCAAAGCTTAAGATTAAAGCAACGGCTGTTGGAAAAATCCATCTCACATGATCCTTCAGAAATCATCAATATGCTGACTTGGTGCTCAAGAAACATTTCTTATTACAGTCAATGTTGAAAAAAAATTTGTTTTCCTGGATTCTTTGATGAATAGAAAATTCAAAAGAACAATTATTTGTCACAGTGTAAAGACTTAACTGTCACTTGATCAATGTAATGTGTCCTTGCTGAATATATATAGGCCAATTAATTTCTTTAAAAAAATACTGACCACAAACTTTTGAATGGCAGTGTACATGTATTTAATAATGTATTTCATATGCATTATTAATATAATCTAAATGTATTCATTTATTTACATGCATTTCATTAATGAGTGCTTCAAAATAATGGCACAATAAAATCAATTCTAAAGGGTTCTAAAAACATTGATTCTTTGGTGAAATACAATCTGAAAATGTTCTTGATTGGATGAGATTCTCATGAGAAGGGCATGCCACTATCATTATGGAGATCATACTGGTTGAATGAGGAAGGAGAGAAAGATGAAAGTCTTTGATCGTTTCACTAAGGCACCACTAGAGAGGGCTGAAGCTCCACTATCATCCATCAACATTTTCTCAGAAGCCGGCAGGTTATTGCTGAAGCTTTGGAAAAGAGCTTTAAAACTCAGCCTCATGCTGAGAACAGAAGCGACACAGCTGCAGAGTAATTCTGTATTTGTGACTCCGTTTTTAATTAAACTGTCAACTAGACGTAAATATTAATAATCCAAACCACGTTGTCTGCATTAAACCTAACCTATTTCCTGTTCGGCTTTATCTTCCCAGTGTTTCATTTGCATTACGTGACTTGTAGCCTTTACTTCCTGCTGAACTGCTCACAATAGACCATGCTTTACTTTGTATAAGAAGCTTTGGGTAAGAAAGCAACTTTAAGGAACATAAATGTGAACGTGAATGCAGTGCATGATCTCGGTAGAGGCAGCGCATTGCAGACCATGCGATGGTCACTATTTCAAAGACTGTTAGTCTGTCTCTATATACCGAATTCTCCGTGCCTGACTGCATCACCGAGGAGATTTACCAGAGGTCGTAGATGTGGGAGAAAGAGTTAAGACCTTGAGACCAGGATGGACAAGAATAAGAGAAAATGACTAGATATAAAGGGAAACCTGGCAAACAGGCTGTGAGAGAGAGACAGCGACTTAGCAGTCAAGACTTGTGCTCTCCTGAACCGGGGGAAGGATGGGGTTGTGTCTAGGGGGTGAGGAAAGGAGAGCTGTCACGAAGCGTCTCAGCCAGACTTCGGGTGAATGTAGATGTGTCCTGCTCAAGCAGAGCTTCCGCTTGTCATACCTGGCAACTCAGATGCCAGCTGGAACACTGAGCTGTTCTTGAGCCGCTATGACAAAGGGGTAATGTCTCTGCAGGCCTGTGTTGTGACAGATCTGTGGCTCACTTTTTGCAGGAGGCATGGACTGTGAGAGTGTGTTTTGCTCTAGCCTTCAGGACATCACCTAGACTGAACAGTGCTTGGACTCGACTCCAGTTGCTGGAGTTTTTCTTTTTACTATGAAGGAGTTTTGATTGTTGAAGCTGACTATCTGTTGATTCTGCTGCTTTCAGGAACATGGACATCTTTTTAACAGTGCTTGCAAGGAGTTCCTGTACCGATGTTCCTCAGACATTCTGGTTACGGTTTGTTCTGAACCTCTAAACCCAAGTATTACACTTCTGCGATGAATTCAGCCCAAACCGCTCAATGTGCAGACTCAGTTAGATAACTTTTATTTTTATTTGGTTGATTTAAAGTTCAAGTTTGATAATCTCTCATTGACCGACATATGTGGTTGTTTTTAGATGCAAAATTTCATTTAGAAAATCTATATAGCTAAAACTTTGGCTCTGTTTTGCTGTTGCCTTACTCTTTTACCTTTATATCTCATAATTATGCCTTATCATATCTTAATTTTGGATTTTTATTTCATAATCGGGAACATATCATAATTTCAACTATAATTTTGAGCAGTCACAATATTGACACATCAACTCACAATTATGAGTTACAAACTCAAAATTATGATAGACATAATACAAGTCAAAATTTTGAGATAAAAAGCTCATAATTTTGACAAAAATGTATAACTTAAATATGATAATTCCGACTGTACACATAATTACGACTTATTGTATCATAATATATACTTTTTACTACATATTATTATCTAATAAGTTTGACTTTTTGGGCCCTATCTTGCACCCAGCGCAATTGACTTTGTACACCGACGCATGTATCATTCCTATTTTGCACCCGCGCAAAACGGACTTTTCCCTCCACAGAAGCACGTCGGTTAAATACACCTGCGCTCCCGGGGGCGGTTCAGCGCAAAGAGGAGGCGTGTTCCGGCGCAAACGTTCCTTCATGCTATTTTGCAAGTTTAGAAAACAATTGCGCCACTAACCAGGAAAAAATTGTTTAAAGTCAGTGGCGCGTTGCGCATGTTATTCATATGCTATTTTAAGGGCGCATGCTTGGCCATAATCAATGTAGCGTGTCACGTGTGCACAACGCACACTTTGATTCTCTCATCTACACAGAAGCAGCAGATTTTTGCAAATCATACATTATTACGATAGATAGATAGATAGATAGATAGATAGATAGATAGATAGATAGATAGATAGATAGATAGATAGATAGATAGATAGACAATTTATTATAAAAGCATACATCTAGCTTACACATTTACCCAAATTATCATACGCCTGTTTAACCGAAGTTAATTTGGGTGGGTTTCTCCATCCCCAATGTCCCTGGCGAGAGCGTCAGTCTCCTCGGCTGTGAACCGCTCCTGGCGCACGTCTGGCAAATCCGCCGTTATAATAGGAATCCGCTATAGAATTGGCGCGTCTGCTCTTAAAGGGAATGTGAGATGTCGCTCTGATTGGTTTATTTCACGTTACGCCCAAACCACACCTATGAATAATGAAGCTACTTCAGACCAACCCCTTTTAGATTTGCGCCTGGCGCAAGAGGCATTTATCCCGCCGGGAAAATAGCAACAGCGCCGAGACCCGCCCACAAAGTTACTTGCGCTTTGCGCTTGACACTTGCGTTTCAGATCGTTAAAATAGGGCCTTCTATGTCATAAATGAGAAAAAACAGTTAATTATGAAATACCAACTCAATAATAAAATAAAATGTCCCAGCCCGATCTCACGGGAAAACGTAAAAATTCTACGAGGTGGCTTATTCGTACGAATTAGTACGATTTTAGCAAAATCGTACATATTTTACGAATTGGCCAATTCGTATGAATTCATACGAATTACCTACCCCTGACCCCGCCCCTAAACCTACCCATCACGTGGGTTTAGACAAATCGTACAAATTCGTACGAGTGAGGTCGTACGAATTAGTACGAATTAGCCAACTTTTTATCATTCATACGAATTCGTACGAATTGGTCGTGAGATAGCGTTGAAATGTCCACATTGAGTGTCTATGACATATTACTCAAATCAATTTCAACTTAACATTCAACCAAATTTTTTTTTTATTATTTATTTTTTTATACATGACAAGCATCTTTGAGGTGGTTTGTTATTGCTGTGTGATTTGGTGTGCAATCCCTATAATCTATAGCTTGTATTTCTCTCTTCTGTCCTTCTTTTTGGTCTGGCCTCAGCCAGCAGACAGAAATCTGTGGCCAGAATTGTAATTGCCGTGGCAATCAGAGCGACACGGTCAGCCAAGTCAGCTGATTAGAGAACTTCAGTTCGTCTGCAGCCTTCGAGGTTTAGCTGTCAAAGAGAGGACACAGATAGAGAGTGACAGACAGAGAGTGTTTGTGAGAGAACTTATAGGTTTTCTCTCCTCATATCAGCGCACTGGTTATTGAGACATGGAGCAAAACAGGTTGGAAATATTATTATTTTTTTAATGTTCACCAAGGAATTATTTTAGATCAATGGTAGACATTTTCAAAATGATTCATTTGCAGTTTGGCACAACATCCTGCAAAATGTGTTTTTTTGTGTGTTTTTTTTTTTCATTTTTTTCATTTTCTGTCTGTCAACATGGAACATATCAGATAAGAAAAGAATGCGTACTGTCATGTCAAACATTTATTATAAATATTATTAAATTTAGCATTCTTTTCATCTCCATTTATTGAAATGTCACTATCAGACCAAAAAATCTGTTGGGTTGACGGCTTATGGTGTTGACAAAATAATCATATTTTGCATTACGTGTATGTGTGTGTGTTCTTAGTAAGCCCTACATTATGGGGGCAAAATGTCCCCACAAATATGCCAATATCCAAAATCCTTGTCCTTGTGAGGACATGTTTTGGTCCCAATGAGGAAAACGGCTTATAAATCATACTAAGTGATGTTTTTGGGAAATCTGAAAATGCAGAACGTTGTATGTGATGGGTAGATTTAGGGGATATATTATACAGTTTGTACAGTATGAACATCAGTATGTCTATGCAATGTCCTCATAAATTAATGAATTAAATGCTGTTTTTTTTTATTACTTTTTATTCATCAAAGAATCCTGAAAAAAATAGCACACCTTTCACAAAAATATATTAAGCAGCAAATCTTATTTAAACATTAATAATAATAATAATAATAATAATAAGTATGTTTCTTGAAAAACATCAGCATATTATAATTATTTCTAAAGGATCATGTGACACTGAAGGCTGGAGTAATGATGCTGAAAATTCAACTTTGACTAAAACTTATTTATGTTTTTACTGTATTTTTTATCAAATAAATTCAGCCTTTGTTAAGAGCCTTCTTTCAAAAACATTTTTAAAATCAGAATTTTGAATGGGATATATAAAAGTGGAAATGAAAATATATTTTAATGACTGTTGCTAATGGGGCTCAATGTCTCCAGAAACAATGAACAGTCTAGGTTGAGTCATTTAAATTCATTTAAAAAAATCTGTCTGATTACCCCCCACCTGCTAACACACTGCCTGATGCAACCTGTAGAAAATCTCTCACATGGACTGACTATTAATGAACTATGGCCCCGGCGTAGAGAGTTCTGGTTGTTTCTGACCTGTTATTTTACATGCCCTTCAATGCATACATTACTGCTAGCATAGCAGATAATAGACTCCATAGCCAGACAGTGATCCTCATTTAGGAGTTGGTGCCATTGATTCTAGGATAAGACACATTTGGACACACATGTGTGTAGGTTTGAGGGCATGCATTGTAACACATAAAAACTTATTAACTGGGATCTCAATAATGGAAAACTCCAAGCAGATCAATTGGATGTGCAAATTTAAGAGTCTGAACCACTAAGCCGTAATTTTGCAAATTGGTATTGAGCCAAATGGATTCTTTACTAGGGCCTAGTAAAGAAAATTAGTCTTATGTTCCAAAAAATCTTGGACCCCTTGAGCGGCTCAAAATGTCTGAAGAAAATGGAAATAATTAGTGGATTGGTCGACCGCTATAATGATTTTTTAATGGTCGATATAGATGCCAATATCAATGTCAGGGTGGCCGATGGGTGATCGGTAAATATAAATATCAGTTCAGACTCATACCGTCCCAGAACTTTCTTTGTTCTGTGGAACACAAACAGATCTTTTTTTTACAAAAAATAATCTATGTCCATAAAATTCAAGTGTATGGGTCACCAAAAGTTGGGGCTTGAAAAACTGTCCATAACAAACTCGGCATCCATACATCCCCAGTTGATGAATCAATGTCTTCTGAACCAGTGTTTAACGTTTGGTAAGAAGCGATGGCTTATATTTCAAAAAGTACTTTTCTCACACACACACACACACCTATTGTGTTGCTTCAGGAGACATTGATTCAACAAATTGGATCATATGGATTACCACCATGTTTGTTTTGCATTCTTGCATTTTTATTTTTGGAATATCCCTTTAAATCACGCATGCTGCAATGAAATTTATATGCGTTGCATACAATGTATTTACTAAATTAGAAATAAATAGTCTGAAAATGAATAAAAAATGGCATGTGACAGCAGCTAACTGAATATTTAGCGCATCATAGTTTGAATCAAGGATGCAGCATATGTCACTCGTGTGTGTCCATTGTCAGCGCTCGAGTCCTTTCCACATCCAATTCGCACAGACCAACCGTTGCGCACGGAGTGCACTTGTATTTCTGCAGTCTACAAATGCACACTTCAGAGTATCTAGCATGATATCTTTTCATTGACAGCATTCTCAAAGTTGTCAAAATAAAAGTCTTCTGTAGCGGGATGGTATAATCAAGCAGGAAGGAAGTCGACCGGAAGTTGAAGCCGGCCGCGTGCCACCATCTTGTAGCAGAACTTCACCTGCTGTTAGCATCCCATTGACTCCCATTCATTTTGGCGTCACTTTGACAGCGAATAACTTTACATCTGAGGCATTTGAAGACTCCATTTGTCCATTATTTATTTCTAAAGAAACACGACAATGTATAAAATGCTCCATTACCTTGTAGCTTACGTTATGGCCCCGCAAAAACAGTTTTTGTAAAAGTAGGCTAACGATTGCGTCATAACCACGCGACTCTATGTCGCACAGTAGAGAGATTACCGTATTGACGGGAGGAGAAGCTCACGGGCAATCGGGGAGACGTGGAGGCAAAATGACAAAATAATTAATCAGAATACCTAGCAAAAGTTTCTCCTGCTCCTAGCTCATGGACACCTCCTACTCACACTCTCCGTCTCTGCAAGATTCGGAAGGGAATGATTCAGATTTCTCATGCCACAGCTACTAGAAGACAGACGGGTTGCTCACGTCACATCTACGTCGTCAAGCTCAGTTTGAGTCTGCGCGTCAGGAACGGAAGTCCTAAAAAATCGCTGAAAATGGGCTTCACTTGCCTCAATTGAGTTCCAATGAGATGACTCTGTCCATTTCTTATACTGTCTATGGGTATAATCGGAGTGAGAAACCCTCTAAATACAGCGGACCAAGCCACCCTGTTAAACAGGGAAATATTAAAGTCGGCATGAAATCAAAATTGACCCTATTTACTTTGTTAGCGCATATTACTAGTCTTGTGGTGAACAATTAATCCATTCAAGTTAATACACAGAAAACAATTGTTTGCCGTGGTAATCTTTAATCATAGCCTGGCAAGCCAGACCTACATCAAGATGTTTAGTCTGGCAACTCACCATAGACACGGCTTAATCCGAGGGGCGGGATAAACGGCTGTCTTTCAAATTCCCTCTGCACGCAATAGGACAGCGCTTCAACCAACCAGAGCGTTTTCCCAACGGAGCTAACGTTTGTTGATAGATTCAACTTTTGCCATATCTGGCCGGCAAAACGACGAACACATCTTCCTTTTTTTAAGAATGACTTCAGTGCCGTTCTTTGCTCTTTTCTCAAAGAAAAGCTTAACTCCAAGTCCTCCAGAGTCGCGGAAAAAGCCAATTCGAAAGATGTTCGCCAGCAGCCGTCATTCTTTGTTTTCAAGTCGCAGCCAGGTAACCGTCGCAACTCTGTCGTCATTATGTTAAGCCCGCCCCGCCTAGTCTATACACGACGTGATTGGCCTGACCCAATTTAGGTTTTTGCAGCTCCAAAGTCTATGGAGAGTTGCTAGACTGCCCTGGCTGCAAAATACATTTTGCTGCCGCTAGGGTGCGTCTAGATTTCTAGGCTACTTTAATCAAAGTCACTCCGGTCAAGAAAAGTTACTTCCGGGCTGAAATCAAACCGTTAGTCTGCTATGAGCAGAGATGGAGAGGAGGAGCGCTAGAGTAAAACCCTGCCCTCTGTTCAATATTCCGTTTCACTTGGAAATACGTCACAACACTGGAGAAAAGTCATTTGTAACTTCCGGTTCACGCAGACTTTAATACTTATAGGCTAACTGCCTACAAAAAGGACACACAGGAACGTGGTTTCAAAAGGAGGGCCTGAGACATGGATACAAAAGATTTATTTTACAATAATCAAGCATGAATCTTAAAAGATTATTAAAAGACTGTGGGACTGGGGCTAGAACATGCAAACATTGAAGACACTAGAAATCATGAAAAAGGAAACTGAGGCTTACCTATGGCAGGTAAACTAGTTTAATGAGCACAAGGCTCTTATAATCATGAAACTCTTACCACCAGGTGCACAGATCTCACTACTAGTAGTGGGAAGTTCGGATCATTTTACTGCAAAATAAACCCAGCAAACAATTTTGTGTTTAAAAGACGTCTAATAGCCGTCCAAACACAGCCCTGACATCTAGGCTAAAACAAGGCTAAATTTGGGCTGTCAGACGTCTAAACGTATAGCCCAAGAATATACTAGTCATCAAATTGACAGCAAATGAATGACTACATATAGTAGACAACAAAATACAACTTAAGGATTCGTTTTACTCAAATATAACACACATACTGTACATGACAATCCATCCCAAAAAAATTTAATATAAAACTTTTATTAAGAACAATAAAAAAAATTACAACTTAGACAACTTAAGATAATAACAAATGAAAAAATATACAATTATGACATTATAAGATAATGAAAATATAAAGTATATTTAAACTAAACTATATTTAAAATAAAATATTTTAAACAACAAGAATAGCTAGGTATAACTTACATAACTGTAAAGTTTGGGTTATTTATTCTCTTAACTCTCAACAGTGAATAAATTATTTAATGGTTTTATTGCGATACCCCCCACCCCCTGCTCTCCCTGGTGCTTGTTTGAAATGCTCCCCAATTGCATTTCTCAAGTCGAACTCTTTTGCCGGTGGGAAGTTGGTCATCACGGCATTTTTGGCAATTTTTTAATTTTAGATACACTCATTGTGACAGACAGGGGGTCATTCTCTTTTGCTTGGACGCACATTAGGGCTGGTCAATATAGAGTTAAGTTAAATCGATATATTTTCCAAAGCAATATAGATTGAGCCTATGTAATTTATATCAATCTAGTCTGACGTCACATTAAAATAAATTATTCAACCACTTATCTATAAAACAAGATATATATTGTGTATCACTATTCAGCCTAAAAACAGAGATAAGCTCTCTGGTCAATGTTTGCACTAAAGCACACACACACACACACACACACACACACACACACACACACACACACACACACACACACACACACACACGTCTAATGACGGAGAAAAATGCAGTCCTCTCAAATGCCTCCTTCTGCAGCGGACCACCCCCCTTCATGTTGAATTTTGACATTAATTAATTTGTTAAAACCCTCAAATATAATACAAATTAAGGTGGTTAACGATTGCAGACAAAAGATTTACATTTCAAAATTATCGGTAAATGTGAAAATTTGTGACCACATGAACGACTATTGAGTATTGACACAACAATGTTTGATTGATGTTGCAGGTTTTGTAGGCTTTACCTGTCCAGCATCCTTCTAGCACAGTCTTTGTGGTTTCTCCCTCCAATTTTGCACAACTTTGACACCTGAAAAAAATGCGCATGTCAGTACTTGCCAAGTAGTGTGATATGCTTCAGTGTACAAGCGTTTACCAACCTTAAACGTGGATGCCCATTGACCTGCACGTTTTCCATCACTAACCCTATAAAACTATTCCAGCGGATTGAAAACGCACACCTCCAGACTGAGAAATAGCCTTTTCCTTAGAGTTCCCCCCTGCATTATTGATGTACTGCCAGATACTTTTTATAAATGCTAATTTTATATTGCCAAGCATTTGTATTTTTATGCTGTATTATTAAATGAATTTGGAAGTTTCAAACGTCATCTTATTGTGCTTGTACAATGACAAATATTATTCTACTCTATTAGCTTATGCTCTCTCTGTATGCAACAAGCCATTGTTCAGTCAAATTCAATATTATAGTTCAAATCAATGATGGAGTTTTTCAAAGATGAGAGCTTTAGTGAGGAAATGCCGTTAAAAAAAAAAATGGTTTGTTACCATTGCTGCCCGGGTCTCTGCACTTTCCAATTGCCTTTCCAGGTATCGGAGCTCCTCCTCAGTGGCCAAGATAGACAGGTTGAAGGTGTCTGGTTCCACCCTTTCTCCAATTCTTCTTTTATTTCTACTAGATGCATCAGCACCTTTCTTTGGAATCCTAAATACAACAATTGTACATTGTGTCACTTAAAAAAAAAAAAAAAAAAAAAAAAAAAAAACTTTTAGTTTCGTTTGCCACTACCTTTTATTAATTGGAAAACATATTAATTTCTTGCACTGCACTGTAACTTTACCTCGTCTGTTTTATCTTGTTTTTGTTTAAGTATTTTAAAGTGTTTTTAATTATTTTCTTATATTGTATTTTTATATTGCATTGCTGTTGAAATGTTAAAAAGTTAAAAAAGTCCTATTTTCATATCATAATGATCTAAAGAAAAGAGTAAAATATATTCGTGGCTTTCATCATAACACATTATAATAGGTTGTACATGTTTCATGTTTACCCCTTTGAATTCAGATGATTGGAGTTTAAAGGGATAGTTCACCCAAAATTGAAAATTCGGTCATCATTTACTCACCCTCAAGTTGTTTCAAACCTGTATGAATTTCTTTTTTCTGCTGAACACAAAAGAAGATATTTTGAAAAATGTCGGTAACCAAACAGTTGATGGACCCCAATGACTTCCATAGTGGGGGAAAAAATACTATGGAAGTCAATGGGGTCCATCAACTGTTTGGTTACCGACATTTTTCAAAATATCTTCTTTTGTGTTTAGCAGAAAAAAGAAATTCATACAGGTTTGAAACAACTTGAGGGTGAGTAAGTGATGACAGAATTTTCATTTTTGGGTGAACTATCCCTTTAAGGGCACATGGAAACATGGGGTTACAGTACACGTGCATGTATCATGTTACCATGATACCATACTTATGGAAGTAAAATAATGTCAAATGTTTTTGAAATAAAAAGCCTGTTGAATTGCACTACTTGAAAAAAAATAGGCATTGCATTAACCATGCTTGCATTTTAATGCATTGTATTTTTAGGGCTTGCATTTTTATGAGCTGAAATTCAACATGGTTGAATATTTAAGCTGTGAATATTTAAATTAAAAACATTTCAAACACCTTTTCATTATTAAAAATTCAATAATCCATATTCACCTTTCATATTTCACTTCCAAAATATTCAAACTGTTTAAAAATACAACCTATAATATTCAACAGGCAATTTTCGGTCCATTTTATTTCGCTTTGCAAATTCTCTTCCACAAATTCAGTGGTTCAAATTCGACAGTAAATTCAACATTGACGTCCAGGAACTGCAGGAAAAGCAGTAGATTACCGAGCATACTCTCCATCTGCTGTTAGTCGACCTCACCAGCAGGGGGTGTAAAAGCGCGTGTTGTTGACGAAGACCAGCAAAATTAGAGCAAGTCATTCATTCATAAAACTCATTTACTGCAATATAAGTGTATTTGTGATTATTATGACGGCTGTTTTATGTTAAATTCAGTGCCTTCACGGTTACTTTTCCTGTGTAGCCTACATGCATCTTTCTCTACCGTGAACGAGATTATGTTATTCCCCGATGCGGATATACAGATAGCCTCGGTTACGACTGTAACCTCGGTTCCCTGAAGAGGGAACGAGCGTTGCGCCGAATTGACGCTATGGGGAACGCTTTGCGTGATGACGTCTTGAAGCACATGTAAAATCAGTCCAATGGTGTGGCGGAACGTCAGAGGCGGGTGACGTCACGTACCAGGAAGCTATAAAAGCCGGCCCGAAACAGAAAACGAAAGCTTCGTAGAGTCTGAAGTCGTGCTGACAGGCATGAAGGAGATATGGCAAGGTGACGCAACGCTCGTTCCCTCTTCAGGGAACCGAGGTTACAGTCGTAACCGAGGCGTTCCCTTTCAAGGGAACTCGCGTTGCGTCGAATTGACGCTATGGGGAACGTCTATACCAACGCCACCATAGCTACAAATGTCTGTCCTGTGTGAAATCAATTGCGCAGCACTAGGAAGACAAAACCTGAGACCCTGGAGTAGAGTCTAGGTCTAAAGAGTAGAACCTGACGAAGGTGTGCGGTAAGGACCAGCCTGCCACAACACAAACGTCCTGTAAAGATACTCCTGATATAAGGGCCTTAGAGGCCGCCATACTCCTAGTAGAGTGCGACCGGACAGCCCAAGGAGAAGGCTGTCCAGCCGCCTCATAAGCAAGTGAGATAGCCTCAACCACCCACTTGCTCATCCTTTGCTTAGACACTGGACCTCTTTTGTTAGGGGGCCCAAAGCGAACAAACAATTGATCACTCTTACGCCACAGGGCAGCTCTGTGGACATATGCGTCTGACGCCCGAACAGGGCAAAGCAAATTATTCGCCTCCTGGTCCGATTTCGAAAGGGAGGAGGACCTCCAAGTGCCACGAGGGAAACGAGATACCAAAGGGTCTTTCCCCACAGACATTCCACCCAAAGGAATGTGGTAAGCACCTATGGCCGCCACATAAACATTTAAAGTGGACGGGGTTAGACCTGCAGTGAACCGGTCCTGCAGGAACTCCAGCACTGTACCAACTGGGCAGTTGACTGGATCCAACCGACGGTCACTACACAAAGAAGTGAATACTCTCCACTTCAGGGCATAAAGTTTCCTCGTGGAGGGAGCTCTGGACTGTAGAATGGTCTCAGCAACCTCAGTTGAGAGACCTGACTCTATGAGCTGGGCCCCCTCAGAAGCCAAGCCCACAGGTTCCACAGTTCTGGCGGGGGTGAAATATTGAGCCCCCTGCTTGGGACAGAAGGCCCCTCCTGACAGGAACCTCCAGAGGATGCCCGTCGAGGAGGGACACAAGATCAGGAAACCATACTCTGCCCAGCAGCGCGGGGCTATAAGAAGCAGGCAAACCCGGTCCCTGCGAACTCTCTCCAGAACTCCCGGGAGCAGAGCCACTGGGGGAAAAGCGTACAGACGTAGCCTCGGCCACGTCTGTACCATAGCATCCAGTCCCAGAGGAGCTGGATGCATGAGGGAGACCAAAGTCCCTGCATATCAGCTCCACCACCTCGGGGTGGAGCTTCCATTCCCCGGGCCTCGGCCCCTGTCTCGACAGAGTGTCTGCTCCTATATTCTGAACCCCGGGGAGGTAGGCTGCCCTGAGTGACAGCAACTTCCCCTGGGACCACAAGAGGATATGGCGTGCCAGATTGGATAATGGGCGCGAGCGCAAACCCCCTTGGTGGTTGATATAGGCGACTACCGACGTGTTGTCCGTATGTACTAACACATGGTGTCCCCTGAGACCTGTGATAAAGCTCCTCAGAGCCCGGAAGACAGCTAACATCTCTAGGCTATAGAATGCCAGGAACGATGATGGTCTTCCCACAGACCTTGAGATGAGCGAACCTCAGGATCGCTCCCCAACCCGTGAGGGAAGCATCCGTCGTTAGCAGTTTGCGACGACAAGGAGCTCCCAGCACTGGGCCCTGGGACAGGAACCAAGGTTTCTTCCACATAACCAAGGCACGTAGGCATCGCCGCGTGACCTTGATTGTGCGAAATGGGTTGCCCCTCGGGGAAACCCCTCTGGTCCTGAGCCACCACTGCAGGGGCCTCATGTGCAGTAGTCCAAAAGGTATCCCGTTGGAAGCTGCTGCCATGAGACCCAACAGTCTCTGGAACTGTTTGACAGTGAGTAGCTGGCCTAGCTTTACACTTTTCACAGCTGCAAGGATGGAATCTACACGTGGCGGTGACAGGCGCGCCTGCATCGACACTGAATCCCAAACCACGCCTAAAAAAGTGGTCCTCTGAAGTGGAGAAAGCACACTCTTCTTGGCGTTCAGCCGTAACCCCAGCTCTTTCATGTGGGCGAGAACAACATCTCGATGTTGAACCGCCAACTGATGCGACTACCCTGGAGGCGCCGAGGCGCCAGAGCTGCATCCACGCATTTGGTGAAAGTGCGGGGTGATAAAGCCAGGCCGAATGGAAGAACTCGATATTGGTATGCTTTGCCCCCGAAAGCAAACCTCAGGAACTTCCAATGACAAGGACGGATGGAAATATGGAAATATGCGTCCTTGAGGTCTATCGTGACAAACCAGTCCTCGGACCTGATCTGTGACACGATTTGTCTCAATGTTAACATTTTGAACTTGAGCTGAATGAAAGACTTGTTCAGAACTCGAAGATCTAAAATGGGACGCAATCCCCCGTCCTTCTTTGGAACTATGAAGTACCGGCTGTAAAACCCGGTTTCCCTGTCGGAGGGAGGTACATATTCTATGGCCCCTATCTCTAACAGAGTGTTTACTTCCTGTTCCATAACCAGAACCTGCTCGGGGCCCACCACTGTGGGCAGGACCCCCATAAACCGAGTTGG
Organism: Leuciscus leuciscus; assembly: GCF_965113295.1. Taxonomy (NCBI): domain Eukaryota; kingdom Metazoa; phylum Chordata; class Actinopteri; order Cypriniformes; family Leuciscidae; genus Leuciscus; species Leuciscus leuciscus. The sequence goes on from NC_138736.1 coordinate 8,056,603, forward strand.
GCGTTTCTAGAATTGTATCTGATACCCTTTTGCCACAGTCTGCAGGACCCAACGAGAAACATTTGACAGTAGCTTCCACGCTGTCAAAGATTCTACTAGAGGTACCAGCCTCTCGAGACTGGTTTCTGGATTTTGTTGCTGTTGAGTAGTCGGTTCGTCGCCCTGTAACGGCGCACCGGCAGGGAACGACCGAACAGACTGCTCTAGCACCCTCCTCAGAGGGGGCGGGCATCCCGAGGCCACTACGTTTCCGGGTGGACCTTGAGATATGTGCTCGCCGGAGACCGCTGCGCCCTGTAACACCGGAGGTGGCAGGGTTGGCAGAACGGTCCCCTGAGGGCACCGAAAAGAGACGGCACCGTATTCTTCTCCTGCTGTTGAGTAGTCGGTTCGTCGCCCTGTAACGGCGCACCGGCAGGGAACGACCGAACAGACTGCTCTAGCACCCTCCTCAGAGGGGGCGGGCATCCCGAGGCCACTACGTTTCCGGGTGGACCTTGAGATATGTGCTCGCCGGAGACCGCTGCGCCCTGTAACACCGGAGGCGGCAGGGTTGGCAGAACGGTCCCCTGAGGGCACCGAAGAGAGACGGGCACCGTGAAAAGAGGTGTTAACCGCTCTGCTTCGGGGGGACTACCCTCATTTGTCCTGAGCCCTCAGACATCAGGACTTTTTCCCAGCAGCCTTCTTGGCGGTAATAACGGTCCGCAGATCCGTTTTACCCCTCGAAGACTGCTGGGTTTGAGAGCGCCCTCCGTGTCCCCGAGCTTTTTGTGGGGGAGCACGGGAGGAAACGCTCTGTTTCTGAGTGGCACGGTGCTCAGCGCTCTTTTTAGATGAGTGAGGCTGCTCCCGCTCAGCAGCCTCAATGAAAGAATGGCGGGGGAGAAGTTTCTGAAGTGCAGCTGCCTGTTTTGAAGCTTCTTGTGATTTAGCTACAGCACTGTTAACTGCATCTCCAAATAACCCTTGAGTGGATACTGGTGCATCTAAAAGAACATGTTTTTCTTTGTCCTTTATGTCACTTAAGTTGAGCCACAGATGCCTCTCAGTGGCCACCAGGGCTGCCATAGAGCGGCCGATGGATTTAGCCGTCTCCTTGGTGGCCCTGAGAGACAAATCTGTGGCTCTACGCAGTTCAGACACCGTATCAGCACTAATACCCCCGCCATCCTCAGAATCACCCAATAACTCAGCCTGGTAAGCCTGCATTATGGACATTGTATGTAAACACGCTGCAGCTTGACCGGCGGCGGCATAAGCTTTATGAACCAGGGAAGATGTAACTTTTATTGGCTTGGATGGAAGTGCAGGAGCCTTCAGAGAAGATGCCGTTGCTGGAGAGAGATAGCTCGCGAGCGTCTCTTCCACTCTCGGCATCTCCCCATAACCATGCTCTTTATAATTGTGAATGGATGAATAGTGTGATGTTTGTGCAGTATACACTCGATATGACACTGGTTTTCCCCACGATCTCGACACCTCGGTGTGGAGATCGGGGAAAAACGGAAGGCTTCTGCACTGAGGCTGTGCACGAGATGGCAGGAAACGTTCGTCGAGCTTGCTTTTCGAATGAGCGCCCTGCCTATCTACTGGCCACTCAATAGATAATCGCTCGACAGCTCTAGTGATAACATCAAGCAATTCTTCAAACGCATGAGACTGAGGTGGCGAATCCTCAGACTCAGCGTCAATACTAACAACGTCCAACTCCTCAGAGCTGGACAATTGCAGTATTGGTGCCTCCATCGGGGGGGAAGAAACCGCAATGCGTGCTTCCACACCCTGATGAGAGGCACTGGATCTATCAGAAGGAGGCTGAGATAAGGCAGAGCCCGTCTCAACATCCACTGATAGATCCATTTGCGAACCCCAGGTCTGTGATTGCCGCCGTGCCTCGGCAGCGGCGGGACCCGAGCCCTGGGGAACGCGATCGGGATTGAACCGAGCCAAGCGGGATCGGAGCGAACGCAATGGAAGCGCGTCGCAATGCACACAGTCACCACCCTCGAGTGCTGACTGGGCATGCTCCTCACCCAAACAAACAACACAAAGAGCGTGAGTATCACCTCCCGTTAAATAACGCGGGCAGGGATGGACACACACTCTAAACTGCTGCTTGCTCGCCATACTGAATATATATATATATATGATATAGACAGACAACACCAAATATACAGACAGATTTCACACAGAGCGCAACTGAAGACTCAGAAAGCTTTCGTTTTCTGTTTCGGGCCGGCTTTTATAGCTTCCTGGTACGTGACGTCACCCGCCTCTGACGTTCCGCCACACCATTGGACTGATTTTACATGTGCTTCAAGACGTCATCACGCAAAGCGTTCCCCATAGCGTCAATTCGACGCAACGCGAGTTCCCTTGAAAGGGAACCAATGTTACATTTTTGAGGTTGACATATATTGCTCTTGGTTGTTTAGTTGCCTACTTTATATTGTGGCAATGTGCTGCATGCAGGCTATAGGGTTTCCCTCAATACTTCAGGATTCCCCTGCTGGACATATACAACGCTTAACGTAGCTTAATGGACTACTACAGTGATGTAAAAGACCAAACTCGCAGGCAAGCAGATGGACTCAGAATAACGCGCAAAGCTTAATGTTAGCGTTTCCCAGTGATAGACTGGTAAGATGGCTTGACGTTGGACATTTGCACATTTAGGAACCGTCTCAAAGTGTATACGACTTTGGTACACACGTTTCTAACTCCGGTAGCATTTGAATAGAACGACTTACAGTCATAAAACCAACTGTAATGTGTTCGTGTCAGGCATAATGCGCACCCTTTGGATTTAAATTTAATAAATGTATTAAAATAAATTTAAGTTTGCTATTGAAGTTAGAAACGTGTATGCCAATGTTGTATGCAACATTAGAGACGGTCCCTAAATGTGCGAATGTCCAATGTCAAGTCAATTTTACATTTAGTTATTTAGCAGACGCATTTATCCAAAGCGATTTACAGTTAAACTAACAATAGGACTACAATATGCAAGTGCTATGACAGTTTAAGCTAATGCAATACACGTATAGCCGAGAGAGAGAGAGAGAGAGAGAGAGAGAGAGAGAGAGAGAGATAGAGAGAGAGAGAGAGAGAATAGAAGAGAATAGAAGAGAAGAGAAGAGAAGAGAAGAGAAGAGAAGAGAAGAGAAGAGAAGAGAAGAGAAGAGAAGAGAAGAGAAAGTGTTAGTATTAATTGATCAAGTGTTGATTTTATGCCAGTATATCACGAAACACTCAGCATGAAACTTTGCGCGTTAAGTTCATATTCTGAGTCCATCTTCTTGCCTGTAGCCTATATAGTAGCCTACTTCCCCAATAAGGTGCAAGATTGGTCTTTGGTATTAGCCCATAAAGCGTTTTGTCCCAACGGAAGGGGAATCCTTGAGTATGAGGTATTGAGGGAAACCGATTATAATCCTGTTGGTAGAGAAAGCTGATGACATGTAGGCTACACAGGGAAAGTAACAATGAAGTTATTGAATGAAACATAAACACAGCTTTTGTGTGTTTATCATCTTTTCCGCATATACTGACACAGATAATCATTTTCATTTTATGAATGAATGTCTTCGTCAACAACACGCGCTTTTGCACCATCTGATGGTGAGGTCGACTAACAGCAGATGGAGAGTATGCTCGGCAATCTACTGCTTTTCCTGCAGTTCCTGGACGTCAATGTTGAATTTACTGTCGAATTTGAACCACTGAATTTGTGGAAGCGAATTTGCAAAGCGAAATAAAATGGACCGAAAATTGCCTGTTGAATATTATTGGTTGTATTTTTAAACAGTTTGAATATTTTGGAAGTGAAATATGAATGGTGAATATGGATTATTGAATTTTTAATAATGAGAAGGTGTTTGAAATGTTTTTAATTGAAATATTCACAGCTTAAATATTCAACCATGTTGAATTTCAGCCCATAAAAATGCAAGCCCTAAAAATACAATGCATTAAAATGCAAGCATGGTTAATGCAATACCTTTTTTTTTTTTTCAAGTAGTGCAATTCAACAGGCTTTTTATTTCAAAAACATTTGACATTATTTTACTTCCATACATACTACACTGTTACCCGCTAAAATGTCAAGATTCTAACAACACATGATAAAAAATAATTTTGATAAAAAATGAGCATGTAAAAACGAAAACACAGATACTTACAAGACAAAAGTAGGAATGTCTTTCACCTGTTCTCTATGCAATGCTCCGTCTCGTTTAAAATGTTTCAAAATGGTGGAAATGTTTTGCCCAGTTTTGCCAGTGGTCATGTCTCATTAGGGCTGTTGCCATCTAGCGGTTGAGAAATGTAATTGCATTTTTATTTTATTTAAAATGAAAGACAGTCATATAATATCGTAGTAGATAGTGTATAAATGTTATGTGTGACAGCAAACACGAAGCTGCCTGGTCGAAAAACATGTAAACAATTTTAAGACTATTTTGGCTAAACTAATCGCTGGTCTAAATCAGGGTTATAGCCAAGCCGTTAAACATAGACCACTGATTGGCTCGATTTCGCCGGTTGGGCTTTTAAAGCAGACTGCACATAGCCATCCAATTCAGAGCTAAATCGTGACTACAGATCGACCATGTCATGAAATGACACTTGCACCTATTGCTTGCTGGGTAGTTAGTAGAATGTCTAAAGTGGACCATTGAAATAAAGTTTAACCAAAGGGAAATACTGGCTTTGACAATATATCAGTCGACCAGTGCTGCTTTACTTCTCCACATCCATTCACATGAGCCTCTCTGTAAGCTTTTTTAATCTGGTTACTTTTCATATCTGAGAGGCGTTTTTGACCTGTGTCGAGTTGCCCTCAGGCTATAGCATTAGTGGATGATTCAAAGTCTTGAAACATCCGAAAGGTGATTACAAAGTCCAGGGAAGGACAGGAATGTCTTTTTTTCTCCATGCTCGACTTTATGCCAGTGTGCAATCAATGACGGGCCGGCAACAATTGGGCTACAATCATTCTGTGTTTTCCGGCACGGCTTTGATACGGCACACTCTTAAGCACTCTTTGATGGGACATGGGAGGGAATTGAATTAGCCTTACTCGGTGAGGAAGAGTGGCACCTTAGAGCTTTGCCATTCAATAAACTGCTCTCATTTACTTGCTGTGCCTTCTGTTTATCACACTCTCTTTTAACTGGCCTTTTTATTTCACCTTGTGCATTCACAGATGCGGTCTCGGGATGGGAGAGAGGGGTGGAAATAACTTGCATTCTCAGTCGTGGACTAATATAAAGATGCTGTGGACTGGTTTATCATCAATTATTAGGTGCAAGTCATCATAATTTTATCAGGGTCTCCAGGTGCCACATGCAACTGAGGTATCATTCATGCTATCATATAGGTAATGCTGGCAACCAAATCACGTTGTGCTGGTTCTTTAGCAATACATCATGCCTTGATGCAACTATAAGGTCAGCTTTGAACGTGTGGGGGTCCAGTGTATTGAATGATCGTTGAAAGAAGGAATGAGTGTGATAATCCAGACAGTCATGGCTCACTAAGCAAGATTTATGTGCAGGACAATCTCATATTTGGCTCACCGTGTGAATGCATAAATAATTTCACATATTGAAAGTCACCTTGTCGACATGGTTATAGAAGTGGCATGATATATTGATCAAAATCTGTTTATTAAAAATTTAACTTTTGCACAATTTACAAAAAGTTGGGTATGTACTTAAAAGGAAAAAATCTAAACACAGAAGGCAATGTTTTTTTTTTTTTTTTTTTTACATTTTATTATTAGTAACCTTCATTTAACCAGGCTAGTCACGAGAATTCAAATCTCCTGAAAGACATACTAACAAGTTTCAATACACACACATTCATTTAAAACATTCACAAGCTGTGATAAAAACACTCCCTAATATTTTTTTAAATGCAGAGATTGAAATAAATGACTCCAATTTCAATGACTTTTGTAGCACATTTGGAGCAGCGAACCAAGCAGAGCGACCATAGACATTTTTTTTTTCTCTTTTTTTCTAGGGATAATCAAACGAATATGATTAGATGATCGGGTTGAATATGTACTAACATGTGGTTGCAGCAACTCTTGCAGATATTTGGGTAATAGACCTAACAGGACTTTATAAATAAAAATACACCAGTGTATTTCCCGTCTACTAGCCTATGTAATGAGGCCCAAGCATAAATGTGAATACAGTTCACATTTATGCGTTATGTAAGGTGCATAAATAAATCAATAACAGCATGATATAACACATCTAATTGTTCTAAAACACCTTTACGTGCATTCCTACATTACCATTGTCAAATAACGGTAAAATAGTGACCAACAAGATATTTATTCTGAGATATTCACTGTAATGTACATTACAGTGCTTTATGTGTGCGTGTGTGTGTGTTTATATTATATTATATTATATTATATTATATTATATTATATTATATTATATTATATTATATTATATTATATTATATTATATTAAATGCATGAATGTTTCGCCAATCATTATTACATATTGGGGTCTTTAGTGACCCGGATCTAATCTAACACTGATGAATTAAACATCACCCCATTATTGTGTATCAGACATTGCCACCTTGAGGAATAAAGGCGAATTGCACTGTTTAAGTCATCAGAGATTCAATTAAAAAATACATTAAAAAATTATTTGTATTTCTTGTTATATTGTTAATAATGAATATATTGAATTCTAAGAAGGTTGAAGTCTAACTGTAAAAAATAAATAAATAATGAGGGTGGAGAGGGGGTTGTGAATGACATCCCGGGTTGATAAAGGTATGCAAGATATGTGGTTAAGGGTTAAATTACTTTGTACCAATAATGAGTATTTGATATTTCCCTCCTAATTGTTATTTCTAATAGATATAATAAATATCTACTTTTTGTGGATCTACCAAAGTTTTGTGTTTACTTTTTTTAAGTAATATATTAAATGTATATTTTATACACAGGCACACACATACAAAACTTATTTATTTATTTATTTATTGCATGTGTGTCACAATTTGTGAACTTGGATATTGAAGATAAGGGCAATCAGTCGTTATTGGCCAAACTTAAAAAATTTAATGTAAGCTTCTCATCAAGATTTCACCCAAATTAGATCGATCTGATCGATCACCAGTGTATTATGGGTGTAACTTTGTGGGATGGACACAGTGGGCTGGTTTGCAGTGGCTGGTCAGGGTTTAGGAAAGCCAGCGAGGTCCTGTGGAAGTAATGAAGATCAATAGGAGTTAGGATGGAAGGGGGCTGTGATCCAGGAACTGTCTCACATTTGCAGGCCAAGGCGTTATCGATCCCACCTGCACTGGCAGTGTCAGATAAAAGGGCTTCTGGCTTCAGCCACCGGGATTATATGAAAATGCAGAGGAAGGGCGCTATGCGTGGATCAAAGCTTTTCTTCCCTCTCTTCTACAAGAGCTCCAAGAAAAATCCAAAGGGAGCAAATAGCACTTTGGTAACAGTCTGTGAAAGACTGCTATATTTCAAAAATGTTAAGAAATGACACGTCTATGTTTTTGTAAAATATTTTTAGCAAGCTCACAGTCTTTAAACAAGATTAATTCATTCACAAGCTCTCTCCTGATAGAGAGAGTGAGAGAGTTGAGACTTTTTAACAGTTAACACTCAGGACTCACTGATTGTTGATCTTCCTCCTGAAGTTTCGAGCCATGGATGAGTGGAGCTTGTCTTTAAAGCCTGAAAAGACTGCTTACCGTGTGGATTGATTAGCTGAGACAGAAGCCCATGGTCTGGATCTTCATGGCTGGAGGGACCGAAGGGGTGAGAATGGCTCGGTCCTTACGGCTGCTTTCGAGCTCAATGTTTACGAGTTTTTTGGAAGTGATTATTCTTAGCATTGGCTGGGAGGCATTAAATATCATCTATTCTGTTGAAAACTTCTTGAAGCAGTTGACGCGCAGATTATGTAATGTATATAAAAAAAAGAGATCTCTCTCCCTCCTGATTTTTCATCCTCCCGAGTCATCAAACGCGAGGAGGTCAGAAAAGAGACTTCAAGAATGTATAGGACAGCAAGGTCAACCGTTTCCATTAATTAGCAAGTTCTCCTTATTTCACTCAACTCAAGTCACATATTGTATATGTTTTAATGAGTGGTTTGATCATGGGCGTCGGAACCATTGTATATGGGTGGGACAAGACCCACCCACTTTTTAAGACCAATGAAATTGGACCCATTCACTTTTACCATCTCTGATTCAGCGCATTTGTCTGTTCGCTCTTCAGAGCGCCGTCAGTCAAATCCATTCTACTTGAGGAATTCCCTAATAAATTAAACTCCATTTCCGCTGAATCGCTACATTACATTTCTCAATGAGCCGCAACTGACGAAAGTAACCGCCCGTTGTACCCTTCCAGTCAAATATTGCGTTGCAAACATAAATAACAGCTTTAAGTTGTCATTGCTGCTGGCAAATGTCCATGGTATTAGCGGGATAATCCACGGATAGCTGTGCATTTAATGCACGACGTGGAGGCAAAGAACTGCCCGACGTGAAGTGGAGTTTAGTTTACTTTAATTAAAACATTTACATTTACATTTACATTTAGTCATTTAGCAGACGCCCTTATCCAAAGCGACTTACAAATTAGGACTAAATTCAGCGAGTCATCATAAAGAGGCAAAAGCAACAACAACGCAGGAAGTGCTCAAAATACGAAGTTCAGGTATTATTCAGAGTAGTATAAGCCTGATAAGTGATGTTTCAAAGGGAAATGAATTATTTTTTTTTTATTTTTTTATTTTATTATTTTTTTTTTTTATTTTTTTTTTTTTTCTATAAGGTTAAGTGCTCACGGAAGAGATTGGTTTTCAGCTGTTTTTTGAATGTTGTCAGGGATTCTGCATTCCGGATGAGGGTGGGGAGAGCGTTCCACCAGCATGGAACTGTAAATGAGAATGTTCTGGAAAGTGATTTTGTGGCTTTCTGTGATGGAACCACGAGACGTCGCTCGTTGACCGATCGTAGGTGTCTGGTAGGGATGTAGACTCGTAGGAGTGAGTGAAAGTAGGAGGGAGCTGAGCCTGTGATAGTTCTGTAAGCAAGCGTCAGTGCCTTGAACTTGATGCGAGCAGCTAGAGGTAGCCAGTGCAGAGAGATGAACAGAGGAGTGACGTGGGCCCTCTTGGGCTCGTTGAAGACAAGACGAGCTGCAGCATTCTGGATCATCTGTAGGGGTTTGGTCGCACATGCTGGGAGTCCAGCCAGAAGGGCATTGCAGTAGTCGAGCCTAGAGATGACCAGGGCCTGGACGATAAGTTGTGTTGCATGCTCAGTTAGGAAAGGCCTGATCTTCCTGATGTTGTGCAGTGCAAACCTGCATGATCGAGCTGTCTTTGAAATGTGATCTGTGAAGGTCAGCTGGTCATCAAACGTTACTCCAAGATTTCTGACCGATCTTGATGGGGTGATTAATGATGACTCTAGCTGGATGGTGAAGTCGTGCTGTAGAGATGGATTGGCAGGGAGGACGAGAAGCTCAGTCTTTGCCAGGTTGAGCTGCAGGTGATGTTCCTTCATCCATGTGGAGATGTCCGCCAGACAGCTTGAGACCCGTGCAGCTACTGTGGGATCATCTGGTTGAAAGGAGAGGAAGAGCTGTGTGTCATCAGCATAGCAGTGGTAGGAAAAACCGTGTGCCTGTATGATGTGTCCCAGTGATGTGGTGTAGATGGAGAAGAGGAGGGGACCAAGAACTGAACCCTGGGGAACCCCTGTGGTCAGCTGATGTGCTCTGGATACCTCGCCTCTCCATGCGACCTTGAAGGACCTACCTGTGAGATAGGACTCAAACCAGTGGAGTGAAGTTCCTGTGATGCCCAGTGATGAGAGGGTGGACAGAAGGATCTGATGATTCACCGTGTCGAAGGCAGCAGACAGATCCAGGAGAATGAGGACTGAAGATTTGGAAGCAGCTTTTGCGATCCGTAGGGCTTCTGTGACTGACAGTAATGCAGTCTCAGTTGAATGTCCTTTCTTGAAGCCAGATTGGTTGACATCCAGCTGGTTGTTTAGAGACAAGAAGGATGTTAGTTGGTTGAAGACAGCTCTTTCAAGTGTCTTCGCAATGAATGGTAGGAGAGAGATAGGTCTGTAATTCTCTACCAATGATGTGTTTAGCGTTGGTTTTTTGAGCAGTGGAGTAACCCGAGCCTGCTTGAATGCTGTAGGGAAGGTGCCAGTGTGGAGGGATGAGTTGATGATGTGTGTGAGTGATGGTAGAAGTGTGGGAGAGATGGCTTGTAGAAGGTGTGAGGGGATGGGGTCAAGCGTGCAGGTGGTAGGGTGACTGGAGAGGAGAAGTGTAGATACTTCTTCCTCGGTTAGCGAAGAAAAGGAGGACAGAGGGGTATTGGCTGTGGAAGGGGTCGGTCTGGGTTCCTGTGTGTGTGGAGCTGAGAACTGACTGCTGATAGCTGTTGTTTTGTTGGTGAAGAAGGTCGCAAAATCGTCAGCAGTTAAGGAGGAGGCGGGAGGTGGTGGAGGTGGACAGAGGAGAGAGTTGAATGTCTTGAAGAGTAATCGTGTGTTGGAGGAGCTGTTGATCTTGTTGTGGAAGTATGAAGATTTTGCAGCATGAACATCAACAGAAAAGGAGGAGAGGAGAGATTGATACATACTCAGGTCAGATGCGTCTTTTGATTTGTGCCATTTCCTCTCCGCTGCCCTGAGTTCGGTCCGGTGTTCCCGAAGAACCTCAGATAACCAGGGGTTAGAGGGAGTAGTGCGTGCTGGCCTGGTGGAGAGAGGGCAGATAATGTCTAGAGAAGAGATTAGAGTGGAGCATAAGGTGTCCGTTGCGGTATTCACATCCAGAGATGAGAATTGTGAGGGTGGGGGAAGAGAGGATGACACGGCAGAGGAGAGATGGGAGGGGGAAAGTGAGCGCAGGTTTCGTCTGAAAGTGACTGGTGGTGGGGGTGGGGGTGCAGGGGTAGAGAGTTGTAGACTGAAAGTAATGAGGAAATGATCTGAAACGTGGAGAGGTGTCACCAGGATGTTTTCTGTGGTGCAGTTGCGTGTGTAAACCAGGTCCAGTTGGTTGCCTGATTTGTGAGTAGCTGTGGTGATAAGTCGTTTGAGATCGAAGGAGTCTAGGAGAGAGGTGAAGTCTGTTGCATGTGGCTTTTCGAGATGAATGTTGAAGTCACCGAAGACTAGAAGTGGGGTGCCGTCCTCAGGGAAAGTGGACAGCAGCACATCCAGCTCATCTACAAAGTTACCCAGCTGACCTGGGGGGCGATAAATGACTACAATATGGATTTTAATGGGAGTTGTAAGTGTAATAGCATGATATTCAAATGAGTTGTTGTTGCATAGAGAAGAGAGCGTGGAGTATTTGTAATTGTTAGAAACGAGAAGCCCTGTACCCCCACCTCTCCCAGACTGGCGAGGGGAGTGGGAGAAGGAGAAATTGCTAGAGAGAGCGGCAGGGGTTGCTGAGTCTTCTGGACGAATCCAGGTCTCAGTCAGCCCCAAGATACTAAGAGTAGAATGAGATGCAAAGGCTGGAATGAAGTCAGCTTTATTGACTGCTGACTGACAATTCCATAGACCCACGGAAAGAGAGAGAGGAGTATGTGAGGATGTGGGGATGTGACGCAGATTGGCAGTATTGCGCTGCCTATTGCGCGTGATGAAAGGACGGTGCCGAGAGATAATAGGAATGTATTGAAAGCACATGTTGATTAAGGTGAACAATAAGGTAAGTAGAGGGAAGAGAAAGGGAAGAGGAGATACTTAAGTGCCTTTCTGGTGTCCTTGCTCGGTGGAGTCGCGCAGGTAGAGTCGCTGGTCTTTTCCCGAGTCGGTCTTCACACGAGGAGGCTGAACACGAGAGCTGAACGCTTCCGCTGACGCTTCCGCGACAGCGCGCAAATTACACAGATATACGGATAATGCTTTCACCGCTTGAGTGAGTACAGCTGTTTCGGTCGGGCAATTAAGTGTAAATAACGCGAAAATGTGGCAATTCCAACCTGCTAGGAGCAAAGGCTTAAGTGCAAATGTAACAATAATTTTAATTTTCACTCGCGGCTGTTGTTAATTGTGCCAACGCGTCTCTCTAAAATACAGAATTATGTGAAGTTAAAAATACAAAATAACAAGAGGATCGAAGATAGGCTTACCTTGACTAAAATACAACAATGAAATAACAGGGTGAACAGAGTATTCTGGCAAAAACACTTGCGCGTTCTTGCTCTGCCTCTAGTATGCTTGTCGCTGGTCCTGCTGGAGTGATCTGAAATGTCTCTATTTAAAGCTATTCTTACAGATGCTGTTTCGGTCGGGCAATTAAGTGTAAATAACGCGAAAATGTGGCAATTCCAACCTGCTAGGAGCAAAGGCTTAAGTGCAAATGTAACAATAATTTTAATTTTCACTCGCGGCTGTTAAAAGGCACCAGAATACATGAAATGGTATTTACTCCAGTAACATTTTTCTGGGGGAGGACCCACCCACTTTTTTTTTTCTTCCGACGCCCATGGGTTTGATGTGAGGGCCGATGTCCCAAGAAATTCAGCTATTTTACAGTGGCCAAAAAAGTCAGTATAGGGGAAAATGTTTACACATGCAAATAATATTTGTATTTAATTGCTTTAGAAGCTATTTATTTGAGTTAGTTACACGGTGCCCTAACCAGACGCGATGCGATACGATTCCAGCGACAAATAATCTGTCTGTCCACACACTAGACGCGACGCGACTGCGAGATGGTTAAAATCAATCAAAACCCTCAGCCAATCAGAACAGCGTGTGGGCGGAGTCTTGCGACAAACGCACAGCACCAGAGATTATCTTGACGGCAATTGCAAGAAAATGGCTAGGCAGGCTACATAATCAAATTCACAAATATTACACCATTTAAACATTATTCAAATAAATAGGCTACTGAGTTTCAAAAACAATCTTTGTCAAATAATACACTTGTTTGTTCACAGTTTGAACGTTCTTGTTACCATTTGTTTTATTTCAAGATCTGAGGTGAATTATATTATTGCTTTTACAAAGCTGGGAGCACTAAATGATATTCAAAGTCACATTACAAGAGTTTAACATTAAATAAAGCACATACACAGTACGATTATCATTGCCACACTTTGTGTTTGTTGTTCCAAAAATAGAAACGTTCCTAAAATAGAATCGTCGCGTGTCGCCGTCGCGGCTGGTGAGGACAAAAACTGATTAACATGGAAAAGATTGGTAGCCTACTTTTTATCGCGTGTCGCGTCGCGTAGTTAGGACACGGTGTTAGTGATGACAGCTAGCTTTTTTTGCATTTGTTTACCTAGGTCTAAGCTGTTCACATATATTGAAAGCCTTCAAATTTTTTTTTTTTTTTTTTTTTATTACATCTTGCTAATTTTTTTGGTTACATTTTATTTCAATAATTACTTAAGACATTCTACTAACTATAAGTAACTTAGCAACTAGCCTACATGGCAACTAACTCTCATTAAAGTATGCTTAGTTAGGTAAGGATAAGGGTGAGGATTAGTAGAATATTTTGACATTGCAAAGTTTTTTTGTAGTTAGTAGAATGTCTAAAGTGGACTATCGAAATAAAGTTGTTATTTGGATTCTGTCAATTATTATGTAGAATGGGTAGCACCACATACCCGACTATAAGTATATGTAGCTCTCCTGGGTTAATGCTTTGGAGGATGATAAGCAGGTCTCTGGTGACTGTTGTTTGTCTGGTTTACCAACCTGGTTCAGATCATTAGCATGTGGATCCTTAGGCATCAGTGGCGTCGTGTTTGCATTCTAGGTTCTTCTGTTGATACTGTAGGCATTCTCCCCACAGCATTTTACTGATATAATCCTGTCATGTTCCTTGGCAAATTCACAGTAAAGATATACTCATGTGTAATGATGTACTCAAAATAAGTTTGGAGGCCTCTGTCGCTTGCTTTGACACAAAATGGAAAATGTGTAGCCTGGACAAAAAGTATAAGGCTATAAGGAACTAGGTTATGTAAATTCAATTTGACATTACAATTTTACATTTTTACAAAAGTCTGGCTACTGTTTTATATGGCAAAGAGGAGTAAAAAAAAAACACAAAAAAAACTCTCCTCTTTATATACAGAGGAACATATTCTTCAGCCTTTCTATTTTTACCTAACAGTAAAAAGTCATAATTTCTTCAGTGCCTTTTTATTTCCATGCTGTTGTTAAAAACGTCATTGATTATTTCAACATAAAGGTGGTTTAAAAGGATTTATGTTTCTGTTAAACTAGTGGCATACTGTGAAATCACAAGTCCAATAACATTCCATGTACTCGTATTATCACATTCTTCACATAGTAATAAAATAATTTGATCTGCTCCTTGAAAGTTAAATAATGTTGGTTTCAGAGACATAATTAGAATTTGTAAAAAATCAATCTTCTAAGGGTGGCGTGCATCTTTTATTTATTTCTTATACTTTCTCCTGTTCTAGCTTAGTATTATTTGACAATATTGTTTTGGTTTATATCGATCTTGCTCTCAGGACAAGTATAAATGTAAGCCTAAGTGATCGCAATTATAACCTGTGGGAAAACACAGAGCCCCATTATTGAATCTCTAAATTAAGTCCCTGATTTCAAAGTATTGTTACATTAAGTAACAATGTAAAATTCAAAGAACTATGCATTTATTCTTGGGATTTTCATTTCTCCTTTCCAAGCAATTGTCTACTAGTAAAAATAGTTTGCAATGTTCTTTTGATTCTTATTGCACATTTTTGAAATTGTTGTAGTTTTCAACCAGTTACACTACTGTGGATTTATTTGATTTTAAATACAGTAAATACAGTAATATAATAAAATATTACAGTTTATAACTCTTTATTGGATGTGATGGCAAAGCTGAATTTTAAGCACCATTACTCCAGTCTTCAGTGTCACATGATCCTTCAGAAATCATTCATGCTGATTTGCTGCTCAAGAAACAATTCTTATTAATATCATTTAAAAAAAAAAAGTTGTGCTGCTTAATTATTATTATTATTATTATTTTTTTTCTGGAAACCATGATATTTATTTAGCATTTTAAATGGCTAAAATATAAATGGCTTTTATTGTCACTTTCAATCAATTTACCACATCCTTTATGAATAATATATTTCCTTTTAGAAAAGGAATGCTGTTTATTTCATTGGCTCATCTAAGTAAAACATGTGCCCTCACTTAAATGGAAATAATTTGATATTAAATAAACAAAGACAACTAAAAGTAAGCCGTTCATAGGTCTATTACTCTTCCAAAAAGTGTAAACACAGTGTGACATCCATTTGATGGCACTAGTAGTGTAGAAATGACATGCATCACATTTAAAACATAACTCAATATATTTTTATGACCAGGTCCATTTCTTCTAGCGAAATTAGCAATAATAGTTACTCCTATTCATACTTGCAAGTAGCCATACTTCAGTTCAATGCGAATGTCGCTTCTTTGCGTAATCAATCTCTTCTGCACTAATTGTCTTTAACATAGTGGTCTAAAGATCTGGTTGCTTTACTGGCTGGTGTGATGCTGCTCTCATCTGACTTGTTTTTGAAGAGAAAGGGTGCTGAATGGTAATTGCACTTCAGGGGCAGAATTATCAGCGCTAGCAGGCTCTATGCCTGGAAGTTAGAGTTGTTTGGCATGTCCACCACTTTCTTTTCTAACTCTCTGTGAGCAGCTTAGAAAATGGAGAACTTTTGGGCATAGATGAGCAGAGTCGTCTAAGCCACAGCCCCCATCTCAATGCTTAAACATCTTCCCCCGGAGGCAAGAGGGTTTGCAGCCTTGATATCCAGCTCAGATGAGAAAAGACAAGGCACTTATCATTGCGGTGTATCTGTCATCGTAGCAACATTTCAACCAAAATTGCCATTCCTGCTCAAATATGTGACTCACGTGCTCCCAGGCACTGTCGAGAGTCATTACAGCCCTTAATCTGTTTAGCCTAAAGAGACATTAATGTCAAAAATGCCTGTAATCCAGGAAAGAAAAAGAGAACGGGGACAGAAAGGAAGACCTACATAACAAAATCAAGTACTAAAATGAGGTGGATTCATGAACATGATTATCCTTCGCCATGTCTGTTGCACCAAATTACTGTGACACAGCTTGATATCTGTTGCTCTTCTGTGCTGCCCGACAATCAGGATGGTACACGCGGGACCGTGGCACGTCATGCATTTTTATACTCCTCCTCGGCCTCGCTCTAACTAGGGGTGTCACGGATGTTGGGCATGGTAACCTTTCTTTATATTGTTTCTAAGGCTTGAAAATGGGTTTTATTCTGGGTTGAAGATGAGATAAGCAAGGAGTCTCACTACCGAGAGTCAGAGGTGGGTTATTATAATGGAAGAGATTCGCATTTCTTGCCTCTATCCTTTTTGTCAGACTCTCCATTTCTCTCCCTCCAAATCTCGTTACCTACACCATATCTGTTCCCTTTAGCAGTTTTCATGTTTCACGAAATCCCATTCTCTCATCGCCTCTCTCCCCGTTCTCTTGTCTATCTTCAGCTATCGTTTCAGCCAAATTTCCCAGAGTCCTCCTCTCCCACTGTCTCAGATGACCCCGTACGCCTCTCCTTGGCCGCGGTCTATAGGGAGCACGAGGCGTCAAAGCCCTTCAGGGATGACTTTTTCAAAAGTGGCATCTTAGGAAACCACGCAAACATCCACGCAGAGGTCCTGGAATAGCAATCTCTCTTTAAACCTCCATTTCACACTTCTCAAACCGCTTTCCTCTTCCCTTCTTGTTGCATCCGAGTATCTTTGAATATCCACCCCAACCACTTCTCGTCATCATCATCATCGAGCTTGATTTCTCAGCCGTTCCCCGGGATGATGAGTCTCTACGGCGAGACAGCTATCATCGGAACGTGCATCATAGCACGGGGTCGGTTCCTCATGACTTCTCCTGTCTGTCTCCGCTCACCTGCATTTCCCTCCTCCGGGGTCAGCCCTAGGGACGTGGGCCCGTTCTCATAAATCCAGATGTGGATAAATATGGTCGCAGCTGTTAAGCAGGGATGACACTTTACCTCCAAGTGCCCCCTACTGCCACACTGGCCTCTCATAAATCCACCAGGCCTGAGATCTTTGAATCCACTCGATAAGAAGCAGAGAGCATGTAATTACACGACAGCAGGGTCTTATTGGGATCTCAGCCCTCCCCTGTCTCAATTCATCTTAATTGCTGGTCCTCACAAATCTATATCCACCCCCTCTCATTTCCACTCTTGAGACATTTGATGGTTCGCCTGTGATGTCTCCTGTCTTCTAGCTGCTCGCATGCAGCAAATTCTGGGACAAATCTGCAGAAAGCGTAGGTTTGAATGCGTTGTTTGCCCAAAAATGAAATTATGTCATTTTTTACTCCTCCTCATGTCGTTCCAAACCTGTATGAATTTTTATCTGCGGATCTGTGTTACACAAAATAAGATATTTTGAAGAATATATTTATTCATGCAATGAAAGTAAATGGGTCGTTAAAAAAATCTTCCAATTGACTTTCATTGTATGGCCAATAATACATTATCTTTTATGTTCCACAGGTGAAAGAAACTCATACAAGTTTGGAACAACATGAGGGTGAGTAAATGATGCCAGTTTTGTTCCTTTAACATGTATTTTGAGGATACTGGATCATTTGTATTAAACATATCTTGCTTTTCCTTTATTTAATTGCATTATGGATTGAAATACTACTGGAAGTACCACTGCAGTTGTCTTGGTTCATATCCTATTTCACAGGGCAGCGGAAAAGTGATGTGATTTAAGGTAACGTTCAAAAACTTACGACCACCAATGACTTTGGCGCTGACGACAAGCAAAAAATCCTCAGAAATGTTCATGCTTCATAAATATTCTCTGGCTAAATTAAATGAGCGTAAGGTCATAACTAAAGCAAAGAATGATATCGAACCGGCCAGCCCCGAGCTCCGACAACGCACATCATCCCTCAAGCCATGTACAAGGAACATTTTTACAAGTTCATCAGGGCAAAAGTGTCATTGTTTTAATTACCTTCGCATGCTTTCTGAGAAACAAATTAATCATGTGTCCCTTTTAAAAGAGAGCCCTCTTAATTATGTGGCTCAGAAATGGTTTTCATTATGAACTAAATGATTTCCCATTTTCAGACCCATTTTGTGAGATGTGACTCAACAGCGGCATAGTGTTTCGAGAAAATGAGACGGGCTGGTGGAGTTGTAAGAGCTGTAATGAGCTTTTAAAACCTGGAAGAGGAAAAGCCTGAATTTTCGTGCAACAGTGCTAATTTGATATTAGATGCATAGTGTTTATTTAGGGCCGTCAGTCTATTAAAATAGTAATTAGGATTTCATTTTTAATTTTTTTTTATTTATTTTTTTAGTTAATGTGTTAACACATTTCAATTTTTTAAGGAAAGACAACAAAATAATATGTGCAAATAGATTCAGAGTAACACTTTACAATAAGATTTTAAATGTTAATGCTCCAAAAGTTTGGGTCAGTAATTTTTATATATTCGTTATTAAAAAAAAGACCTGTTAAAATGTAATTGTTCGGAGTAGTGTGTGCTTATAATATATACCCTCACAGAAAACTTCAAAAAACATAATTTAGTTCTTTTACCCTTTTATTTGTGCTGTTGTCAGCAGACTCAAGTACGTGGAGTATGTCAGAAACTGAATGGGCATCTGTATACTCTATCCAGAGTAGACAGCTTCATTGATTAAAACTGATTCTATTTGCTTTTTTTTGTACTGTGTTACTTGTTTCAGTAATGTAAAAGTAAAATAAATGTGTTAAATGTATGTCTATAAAGACGCCACTGCATCAAAACAATAATTAAAGAACATAACAACTACTTTTCCGACACTTTATGGACTTGCATATGACGAGTGTTGCAGCTGACCTGCTGTGTTTGACTCATAGCTGACATTTCATTGTTGTTCAGCTTTGATGATGGTTAAATTCAACCTGACAAAGCAAATGTAATTAATCGTATACGCCAACATGTTAACTTTGACAGCCCTAGTTGCCTTTCCATTTTTTTTTTTTTTCTCTCTCTGGCTTCCTCAGACATGCTTCCTCAAGGGGACAGCTGGTTCGTAATGCAGGGAACAGCACATATGAGAGAGCAAACAGTCTCCATAAACAGTGCTGTGAAGGAACACGCAAACAGTCATACCAGAAAAAAAAAAGAGAAACAAACACATACACAACTTTGTACATACACTTTTACACAAATATTGTATGTTCTATATGCAGTATATAAATGATTGCATCTATAAATAGCTGCACACTGCACACATCTGCTAAAACAAATAAATAATTACAAAAGCGGTCATGAAAGTACAGTTGTTAGCAGAAAAACTCTTAGAAGCAGACTAGAATAGTAACATTATTGCACCATTCAGTCTTTTCGAAATAAACGAGTCCATCTAAATGCAAGATGTTGTTTTCTGCATTTTCTTTCTTTGGATCTTTGAGAGCGCAAGTGGAAACATCTAGTCTGCTTTTTTTTGTTCCGTGTCTGGCGCTGATTTATTGGAACAAATTTAGGAACAATTTGTAGGAACAATTAGTGCTGCTTGGGTTTTAATTGTAAATGTAGATGGGTTTTGTGGTGAATTTTAAAGTGGGGGATTCAACAGCAAGCACATTCTTTCTCACTATTTTTCTTAGGAACGTTCCAGAGAATTGGTGATGGTCAGGGAAGACGGTGACTCAAGAGTTCATTATCTAAGTTGGTCGTGCGGCTTGTGTCGTGTTGAATGCGAATGAGCGTGTGTCTCTCAGAGCGTATGTGCGTCTGTGTCTCTTTGCTGACTAAACCCAGGCTCGGTGAAAAGCACAGACTTTTTTTTGACACCCACGTCTTCCACCCCTTCTCCATCTGTCTCTGTTGCCATGATACGATACTGATGTGAGCCTCTGCTCCCTCTCCAGAAGCTTTCAACCCCTCACCTCTCCCATTGTCATTCACTTTCCCTCTCTACATCCTTCCGAATCAAGGCCGTTCAATAATAAGAGATGATTAAAGTCTATTCAATTTATTTAATCATGGACATCTTTTTCTTGCTATAATTTTGGGTAGTGGTAAATGTTAATTTCAGGTGCTGACAACAAGGCTTTAATTACAATTATTGAATTAAAAACAACAATAACAAAAGAAGCATTTAAAGAATTTAAAATAGAAATTGACAAAACGGCCCTAAGAAACATGTTCAGGTACAACAGTATATTGAGAGAACATTGAAAAGTGCAATAAAATGACAATATCAAGTCAATTAAAAATGAAATGATTGCGAGTTTACCTTTGGTTTACGTTCGCTTTGATGCGAAAAAATTCAGCTCAGCTCCAACGATTTCCAATAAGCTTGATTCTCATATGAATAGTTTGAAGACCATAAAAGATACATGAATTTCATAAACCATTAAAAGTTTTGCATACAATTTAAGAATTTTGAAATCAGTTCTGACAGACACGGCTGAATGGTCACAAGGAGCAGTTTCATCAAATTAGATGTAATATGCTTGTTTTTCGGGTCCCTATTTATGATCTAGCGCAGACTGAGAGTAAAAATCAATAAAAAGTGCATTTCAGTAATGATATTTAGTATAGTGTTTCTAATGTTGCCTGGAAAGCTTTGAGACTTTGGTGCTGCTGGCTCCGTATTTATACTTAAATGGAGTTGAACAATGGATTGACACACTCAGGATTGATGACATTTATGCAGGTATTCAACGTCAATTCTCTTTTGATCAATCCACTTTATGAGTAAAAGGTCCAGAGAGGTGATTTTTTTGTCCCCTTCATTCTATATTGTATTTAAACAGAAGGCTTTTTCCATGAATGAAAGCATTTTCAGTAATGTCTTTTATTGTTGTATTTTGTTTCTTTCCATAAAAGTTTTATAGCTTTCTAAGTGTTCATTGAAATGTACAGATCATTTCAACTGTGTTGATGCCATTTTGCATATCATGCCCTTCTTTGCACGTCCTGAGTTAGACGCGTTCATGGGACACGCTCCTGGAACAACATTCCTGTCCAAAAATGTAGTCCTAAACGTATCCCTATCCCTAAACTCAGAGGGAAATGATAGGTGAATAACACTGATGTAGAAGCACATAACCCTGATTATAAGCCTAAACTTGACATAAACTGTAGTCTTGTCTCTCAAATTTGATTGGTTGATTAGAACGTTGTTTCAGGATCAACAAACATGTTGCACTTGGTGACATCAGTTTCTGCCCCTCCTTTAGTCCTTCATAAACACTCAAACCAAGCAAACTCGGTCCTGTTTGTCCTGTCTGATGCAACGGCCAAAAAGACATGCAGTCAGCTCAGACGGCTGGTGCTTTCTGGGTCTGTAGCTTTTGCTATCACATGTCAACGTTACTGACTAAAGGATTCTGACATCTTGTGTGGAGCAGCATGCTTGCTCAAATACTAAAGCAGGAGGGGAGCTCTCAAATGTCACATTGGATAACCCTGTCCTGAGAGAATTTAAAGAAACTCCACTGTGGTGTACAATGAAGGATGACCTATTTTGTACCTTTTTGCAATAGCATATATAGGGCCCTATTTTAACGATCTGAAACGCAAGTATCAAGCGCGAAACGCAAGTAACTTTGTGGGCGGGTCTTGGGCGCTGTTGCTATTAATAAATGACTCTTGCGCCCGACGCAAATCTAAAATGGGTTGGTATGAAGTAGCTTCATTATTCATAGGTGTGGTTTGGGCGTAACGTGAAATAAACCAATCAGAGCGTCATCTCACATTCCCTTTAAGAGCAGGCGCGCTTGTTCCATGGCGGCTTGCTATTATAACGGCGGATTTGGAGCGGTTCATAGCCGAGGAGACTGACGTTCTCGTCAGGGCCGTAAAACACAAGTGACATTGGGGATGGAGAAACACACCCAAATTAGCTTCGGTTAAACAGGCGTATAATAATTTGGGTAAATGTGTAAGTTAGATTTATGCCTATTTTTTCACATCTTCATGGACACAACAATGATTTCCCTCATGTGTTCATATTTTTCCTTGTAATAATGTATGGTTTTCTAAAAATGAGAACTGCGTCTGTGTGTAGATGAGAGAAGCAAAGTGCATGCACGTTGTGCACACGCTACATTGGTTATGGCCAAGCATGCGCCCTTTAAATAGCATATGAATAACATGCGCAACGCGCCACTGACTTTAGACTAGGTTTTTACTGGTCAGTGGCAGAATTGTTTTCTAAACCTGCAAAATACGTTTGCGCCGGAACACGCCTCCTCTTTGCGCTGAACCGCCCCCGGGAGCGCAAATGCATTTCCTAGTTTACAGACGTGCGTCTGTGGAGGGAAAAGTCTGCTGTGCGCGGGTGCAAAATAGGAATGATACATGCGTCGGTGTACAAAGTCAATTGCGCTGGGTGCAAGATAGGCCCCATAGGGTCATTGATGAAAGTTTTGCAAGATGCACCTCAGTGTATTTTTATGCAGACTCTTAGTTTTTTTTAGTTTTTTTGTCATCTTTCTTAATGTCCGTTCTAGAGAGTGCAGAGGACTACTTACTGGTCACCAAATTATGCAAACTGCCTTGACTGTTGAAAGTGCTGAATGCAGATAGTGTTAAGCACAGACTTATCTGCACACTTAAAGCTTGAGGAAATAGATAAAGGCTGCTCAAGGAGGAAATCAGTTTGTTGTGGCTGTGCTGTGCTTTTAACTGAAAATAGATAATGAGAAAAGATATCAATTCAACATTTGTTATGATTCATAAAAGACTGAATTGGAAAAGAATTGGAAACTTGAGTTTGTTGGGCACTTTCACAGAGTCTGTTTGAAGTCAACCTTAGATGCCCTTATAGATCCATTATACATCATTCTTCGTCTCCAAACCAGAAATATGATCCTTTTCAACTTGTATTATTGGACTTGATCAAAAAAAAAGAAACATGAATATTATTAACATAGCATTACAATATTACATTTTTTTAGCTATAACAGTTGGTTCTGTAGTTTATAAACATGACTTATAACTCCCTTCCTCTTAAACCGAAGCAGTTTGCAAATATATTTGACAGGTTGGAAATAGGAAAGAGTGTTATATTGTTGTGAGATAAGAAAAGGGTTCTGCAGCAGAACTGTCTCTGTCTCGAGTCTTTATGTACATACGCACACAGGATGTTCATCCACACAACCGGATACAACTTGCACATATTATTTTGTTTTAATACCTTAAAAAAGTAAACCGCAAGTATTCGGGGCAGTACGATTTAAATAATAATAATAATAATAATAGTTTTGATCAGGAAGGATGCATTCATTTGAAATAAAGTGACAATAAAGACATGTATAATGTTTTTGTTTCAAATAAATGGTGTTCCTTTAAACTTTTAATTAATCAAAGAATCCTGAAAAGGGCATGATGGTTTCCACAAAAATATTAAGCAGCACAGCCATTTTCAATAAAATCATTATTATAGGAAATGTTAAACATTTTTAATCAAGCATTAAAATGAATTCTGAAGGATCATGTGACTGAAGACTGGAGTAATGATGATTATATTATATTATATTATATTATATTATATTATATTATATTATATTATATTATATTTATAAAAATAAGTATTAATATTAATATTTTCAAATCATTTCTGTTTTATAAAATAAGTGGTCTAGTCAATTCATGTGAACTCTGGTACAGTAGGCAAGTATGAAAGCAAATTTCAGAACAACTATTGAAGAAGTATAACTTACGTCTTTGGATGCTCCCTCTCACAGCTTCTCGCAGCAGCTGAAAAAAAAAAATCCTCCAAGCTATTGCAGTCTTTGGATATTATGCAGTACATCCATGGCAGACAAACGCAAGTCCCTTCCTGTGCATGTAAAGTTTTGGTGGTAAACCCGAAGGGAAATACTTCAGTAACTTCTCTTCAAGTCATTACCTAGATAAAGTAGTAAACAGCTGCCACTAGTACTCACAGTGGTACTCATCATAATCACGCAATCTTACTGCGGTATGAACCCAAAAGTAGAATATGAAAAGAGGCCTGCAAGGTGATGGAGGGGTCAAACTCTGGTTTGGATCAAAAACAAATTTACGCAAGTGCTATGCTCGACTAACACTTGACTAATCTACATTTTCTCATTAAGTTTAATGTAAAGTTTCAGCTGATTATTCTTTTGCTTCATATTAATTGCGCAAACATACCTTAGCTTTACGTCACTGATGGACGACTCATCTGAGAGAGAGAAAAGAGGAGGCGATTTCCCCCTCCCCAACCTGCAAGTAAGTCACAGAGGGCCCGCAATAACAAGTGGAGGTTGCTCAACGCGGCGTGAAATGACTTTATTGCATTTTCACATTAAAAGCACCGATAGAGTTCTAATAAAGGCCCGTGGTGCCAGAGGGGTGGAATCGTTCAGGGGCCAGTCAAGCTCAAGGGAAACAGCGTTACACACTATAAAAAAGGAAACAAATGAAACGAGGCTACATGGCTTCAGCAATGAGGAAAATGTCACATAATCAAAAAAGCTCCATGACATATGTTCAAAATAAATTACTCACACAGGCTTGGCACATCTGTGACTCTACATTAAGTGTTTAGTGGTTTCATAGCTCCTAGATAGAAACAGTAGATCCTGCATTAGAAAGTGTGTGTGTGTGTGTGTGTGTGTGTGTGTGTGTGTGTGTGTGTGTGTGTGTGTGTGTGTGTGTGTGTGTGTGTGTGTGTGTGTGTGTGTGTGTGTGTGTGTGTGGTGGATGCATTAAGGAGCTTTTTTAGGAACTTTATTATCGACTGAAGTACTACATACTTTAGGTGCTGTGTTATCATTTAGCAGAAACTAAAGTAAGGCCCATTTTAAATACATCTCTTTATCTCTTCTTTGATCACATTCAGATGTTAAATGAAGTGTGTGTGTGTGTGTGTGTGTGTGTGTGTGTGTGTGTGTGTGTGTGTGTGTGTGTGTGTGTGTGTGTGTGTGTGTGTGTGTGTGTGTGTGTGTGTTTTACCAAAGTTATATAGTCCCATGTGATTACACACCAGTGATGGTTGATAACTGTTTTTTTTTTTTATTGTAGAATGATTGCAAATATTAAGGTTTTTCTTATTGATGACGTTTGTGGTTGCATAATGAATTACAAATAAATCTAAAATAATAACATTCATTACAATACCACTTACCATCAAATGCCAAGCTGCTATGGTAACATTGGTAACAACAATGTACTCATCCTGTACTCATTAAGGTATGTACAGCTGCAATTTAATCCAAAATAATGACAATTACAGTTTTAAAAGAAAACCTGTTTTCACTTGAATAAAAATGCCTGCTGACACTTTATTTTGATGGTCCCTTTTGAACATTCTGTTGACTAGTAACTTTGCAACTACATGTCAACTAACTGTCATTAGAGTATTAGTAGACTGTCTGCTTAAAATTTGCTAACACTTTATTGTGATGCTCACCCAACAGACATTCTGCTGATTAACTATAAGTAACTTTGCAATTACATTGTCAACTTATTCTAACCGTACCAGTCTACTAATACTCTTCTGGGAGTTAACAGACAACGTTACTCATAGTCAACAGAAAGTGTTAAAAGGAACCATGAAAATAAAGTGAAGCCAAATGCCTTATTCTCTGTGATTTTTGGGTTTAGTCTGACCTTTAACAGTTTATGCATTAGATTTCAGTTGTTGGCTGTTATTGAAAGAAGGACAAAAAACAAGCAAAACAAAAAATTGGCTCTTTTAATTGCTAGGTTCAGAGAGAGGGTGAAAAAATCCATATTAAAATAAACTAAATTATGACCAAATCTTCAGCTGTTCAGATATATAAATATTCTATATATATATATTCTGACCTAAAAGGGCTTTTTCAAACATGTCATGGATGTTCGAAATGTGGTTTCACAGCTTTTATGCTGAACATTTAAAGAATGAATGAGAAAAAGCAACAAAAAGCAGTACAATTATCCGTGCTCTCATTTAAATTCAGTGTTTATTGGATATGCTTCTTTTTTACTTTTCATTTTGGTTGGTTGTGCTTTGATATTATGTGCTAGAAATCAACTTTTATGTTTGCATTTTTTTTCTTTTACTGTTTTACTGCTGGCAGGCTTATCGAGATTAGCCTATCTTTCGCAGTGTTTTTGGACTACAAAAAAGTTTTGAACTAATAATTACACTGTTTCAGAGTAAAAACAATAGCTTTGAGGCCTGATTTACTCCAGCTTTCGGCATATGCAAATCTGCCTCGCTTCAGAGACAAAAGAGTCTTTGATGGGCGCTTTTTACATGATCCAGACCTCATTACCCTGGTCTTTTGTCTTCTATTTCTACACCCTCAGTGACAGAAAAAAACACCAGTAACATCTGACAATGAATGTGTTGTCTGGTTAAATATTTCAGGCCTTTGAAAGGTCCAGGTAGCGAGGAGTATAATTCCTACTGGCGTCAGCAGATAACCTGCATGCTGAGTAACAAGGCTGAGTCATTCTCCCCCATCCACCCTCAACGGTCTCCTCACTCCTCCTGGAGGAATACGGCTCTAATTTTCTGTGCACAGTTGACTTGTAAGTCTGCCTTTAGTTATTCCATTCAGCCATGCTATTGGCCCACAAACTGACAGTTATTGGCCCGGATTGTGTCAAGTTTCATTTGAATTTCAGCAAAATATCTGACTGCCAAATGTCTCATTAGAAAATGATTCCTCTTGGATGCCGTGCAGCAGTCACTCAAACCACTGGTATCCCTGACATCCTCTATACATGTACTTTTCCTCCTACAGCAGTTTGACATATGACACATTGATTTTAGTTTCAACTGAAATAACATTTTAGATACAGAATATAATATTTGGTTTGAAATTGAATCATTGCAATCAGATCTTTTGGAGACATTTTATATATTTTAAAGATTTGATTTGCACAGGTCTTTAGAGGTCTGTCATCTTTTAGAAGAAACATGTCTTCTTTAATATATAGTCAGGATGCATAAAACATTTGGAATCCTGCGGTTGTGTAATTTAAAGTTACCAGAATTATTCTGTTTACGTCCATATCAGGATCCAATAACAAGATAACTATTAACATTTCTAAACAATTATCTTTTTTTTATACATCTTTACATCATAATATTTAGTTGCCTGATTTTATTAAAGGGATACTTCAGGATTTAGCATTAAGCTTTGTATTAGTAGAAAACCTGTAGTATTTTCGAATTACCGTGCTTTCCACCCTCATATCCCCCTGAGAGGAGAGATTTATGTATTTTTGTCTGGAAAAAATCCTCTGACGCAAAAATCATCATTTTGCGTCATCGGAGGATTTTTTGGCCAGAGGCTGAAGACTACAGCCAGTAGGAGGGGCTGTCCTGCATGTCTTCAACCCGCCCATAGAGGGTGGGATCTCACTCACAGAATGTACACATAGTATCAGCCGTCTTTCTTTGGAAGCTAAGCTAGAAGGCTCTTGTTCTGTGGAGAAAGCTGAGTAGTAGGGGTTACCATCCTCTTTTTCCCGGACATGTCCGGCCGTCGAGATCGTCCAAAATGTCCGGGATTCGGCTTTTGCTTTCTGCAGTCGCCATTCATTGTTTACATGCACACCTTTTGTTTCAATCTAACTGAATTCATTCCGATTGGTGAATCTGAATGTAGTGTTTACATGAACGCTAAACAAGTGATCGGTTGATGTGCGTTTTAACATTGCTAAGAAAATTCCCGCTCCTCCGTGAGAGACAGCCTACGAGACCGCTGTGTCTCAGTAATCACGCCACCGGCCTCGCGCCATTCTCCCGCGGCCCTCAGCCTCGTCCTGCTCGCAACAGTAAACATAATGAATGGCGACTGTAGAACACAAAAGCCGAATCCCGGACATTTTGGGCGATCTCGAAATCCTGGGCAAACTCGTCACGGAGATCACTGTTAGCCTAACCTTGTTGTTTTCAACTGCGCTCTCTTACCGGTAGGCGTGGCTTGGGAGTGGCCTCCTAGGGCAGCGAAGCAAGTGCATTCTGGGAGTTGTTGTCTTTCATCCACATAAGCCAAAAATACATTTTCTGGCTTTTCTCAGTCTAGAAAGCTCCAAATTAAAAAAGAATGACCTATTTTAAATACACATTCATCTTTCCAGAGGTGAAGTATCCCTTTAAAGTCTTGATTAGGGTTTTAGTGTGTACTGTACACAAATCTAAAATGTACTTTTAATTAACATACTGCAGAGCAAGTATGGAATCGCTACTGTTAATAGATACACATAGATGCCGCTGTGAGCATGTAAGATATGCTTCTGCTGCATAAATAGACATACATAAATCAAATCTAGGCAGGTGGAGCTGGGGGAGGTGGAGGGTTTCAGAGGAAATCTGATGGCGCGCTGCAAGATTAGCTTACAGCGAAAAATTAAGCAGACTATTTAAATGTTGAGCAAGCAATCTCATTGGCTTCAGGATCAGCAGAGGCCAATCAGCTTGCGGTGATGATGTGATTGCTTGTAGATGTAAAGGACAATCCGCCTGCACCCTCTAGTTTCATAACTGAACTAGATATATACCGTATTTAAAATAATCTCGTTACAGCATAATTAGTTTGGACTGAAGACCTGTTGTTCATTTCCTCTCACAGGAAAAGAAGTACATTACAGAAACCTGTTTTTACAGGTTGTTGTTGAGTTATAACATTCTTTTTGTACCATTTTAGAAAGTACATTGTTTTTAAATCACTGTGCCCTCACATTGTCTGTTCCACTGTTTCTGTAAATTGTAAAATATTATGTTAAAAAATACTGCTTTTGAGATATAAAGTGATTTTGCTATTTGTAAAGAAAAAACAAGTGAGTTTTGTTTTACATAATATTCATGTGCGCCATTTATAGAACTTGCACAATGAGCTACAAACTGTCAATCATGCAAGCTTATAGAAACAACATCTCACCTGAGGATATAGAGCTTGTTGCTTTTGTTAAGTATTTTTTTCACTATTGTTCCATGCACAACAGAAACAGACATTTGTCTTTAGGTGTAAAAGAGATTAATCTGACCCATTATATTCAGGCATTACCCAAGCAGAGATTATGTAGAACAGCGAAAGCACAATATAAATGATGAGAAGGGATTACATTACTTTTTCTGTCTGTGTGAAAGATTCAGAGCTGAGGGGAAATGAGAAAATTTCAAAGGCTGAAACACATTAAGAAGTTGCTTGATTTGTACATGAGGATGTTTCCACAAAACTGCAAAATGGGGGTTTCTTTCATAGTTCTTAATTGAAATATCAGCATTTCCCTCTACGATTTGCTGCTGTTTTACAATTTAAAAGAAATATATGAATATCACAATCAGCAGAAATTACAGTGAATGCTGTTCTGCCAGACTTCACACAAACTGTATATACATGAAACTTAAATGAAACACTGGCCAGTAGCTGGTGAATTAACAATATTTACTGACCATAAATATATTCCATATCGGCCGTGTACTGTACAGTAAGATGCACCAGTATGGCAGTTTATTTGTTCCTGATATTTTTCTAAATATAAGTAACATTGCAAAAATGTGCCTAGAGACATGCACATGTTAATCTTTGCTGACGTTAATTAATACAAATATAAATGCATTGTTAGTTCATGTTATCTCAATATTAACAGATACAACTTTTTTTTATGAATGTATTTGTAAATGTTAACATTTACAAATTTGATTAGTAAATGCTTTAGAAGTATGTTTCAGTGTTAGTTCAGGAAAACATTTCTTCAATTCAATTCTGAATTATACCTGATACTTTATACATTATATCTAAATACAGTATGTGGATTAAATATATTCCAAAGCCAGTTTTTACTTTCGTGTGGTATTTAGTGAGTGTTATTGTTGGACAAATAATGACAATGATAACACTTTACAACATATTATTTAATGCAGTGACTAACATTAACAAATGGAATGCATTAACTAATATTAATAATCTATGTTGGTGAATGTTGGTTAAAAAATACTGTTCATTCATTGCTATTTCATGTTATCTCAGTATTAACAGATACACCTTTTTATTAATGTATTTGTAACATTAACTCAGGCAATTAAATGCTTTATAAGTATTATATTAAATGCATTCATTGTAAGTAATGTTGACAAATTTAATCTTATAAAGTTTTGTACCATACCCAGGGGGCAAAGGGGGTTTAGCAGACATGGGCTGATGTAAAAGGTTGTCATATAAAAATGAAATCTATGATGTCTGAGGATCACAACCTGGGTGGACAACCCGGTCAACAAGCTGCTGGAAACTTGTTATTATGGTCAAAACAATATACCTCAAATTCTGCTTTAACTCCCCAATCACCCAATGAATTAATAGTCCAGGCAAAGTAGCGTTTTACGACAGACTAATTGTAAAATATTTTTTTTCAGCTTAGATCATTTCTATGAGGTGTCCAGAACAACATACTAAAAGTCCTAAGAAATCCTAGTTGAGGAAATATGTTAAATTCTCATCAATCCGAGATGTGTGCCAATAAGGCCAGGCAACAATACACCCCAATGGGGCTATTTTTTTCCTTTACTCCTATCAAAATGAAACTTTACACAATGAAAGTACCCATGAAAAGTAAAATTTGTTGTCTTTTTGTACAAGTTTCTTTGAAAATGAATTTGAATATGCAAATGAGCTATACACCAATCGAATATAGGCTACCCAAAATACACCCACATAGGCTTAATTTCTTCCTTTACTCCTACCACAATAAAACTTTACACAATGAAAGTCTACAAGAAAAGTAAAACATTTTGTATTAGAAGTTGGGGTGTATTGTTGTCTGGCCTTATTGGCACACATCTCGGATTGATGAGAATTTAACATATTTCCTCAACTAGGATTTCTTAGGACTTTTAGTATGTTGTTCTGGACACCTCATAGAAATGATCTAAGCTGAAAAAAATTATTTTACAATTAGTCTGTCGTAAAACGCTACTTTGCCTGGACTATTAATTCATTGGGTGATTGGGGAGTTAAAGCAGAATTTGAGGTAGCATTGTTTTGACCAGCCGCGGCGCTACCATTGGGCCCGGGTGGGCCTGGGCCCACCCATTTTAGGTCTGGGCCCACCCATTTTCTACTATGGTTTTGTACGTTTCTTCGTTCTGATCTATTTGCGATCCATTCCATTCTAAACAAACAACGCAGTTTACATGCTTCGTCCTTGTTTCATTATTCATTAAGATAATAATTAATAAATGCACGCATAATTATCAGTGAACTTGATAAATGTTGCAGATATGTTTTGCTATGCACAAACAAATGACTTTCAACTTCAGAATAAAATGAATGTGCAGCAATTTGTACAAATAGAGAGTCTGTAGGTCTACTATATGTGTTGTAGCCATTAAATAAGCTCATTTAGTTTCATATTTGTTAAAATATTATAATGTTATTTTTTCATCTATGTTGATTATGAAAAGTGAACCGCACGAGTAAGATAGGATGCGCAATATATCGAGAGACATGGCGTGGGTCAGACATGATTTTGACCACTTAATTAAGTTTTGTTTTGTAGAAAGACTTTTTTTAAGTGAATTTCGTTTTGTATAAATTGTATCTTAATTTTAATAAAAAAAATTATCAACCAATTGCCTGGAACCAAGAAGCAAATATAGCAGACGATATAGGCCTAATCATGGAGGCGTCCGCTTGTGAACTGGAGCGCATCTCATTCTCATCCTAACTTAACGAAACTCAGCGTATGCCTCACAGACATGAAATATATCTTAAGAAAGCTTGAAATGTCTTTTTAACAATTTAAAACGAAAAGAAATAGGCTACATAATCAGA
This sequence comes from Leuciscus leuciscus, assembly GCF_965113295.1. Lineage (NCBI taxonomy): Eukaryota > Metazoa > Chordata > Actinopteri > Cypriniformes > Leuciscidae > Leuciscus > Leuciscus leuciscus. Next base: position 8,088,474 of record NC_138736.1, read on the forward strand.
GATGTAATCCATGATGTGCATTTCTCTCTATAGGCGCGTTCACTACGGAGATATGGCGATCGTCAACTTCATCTTTACAGCTGTTGTTGCTGTTAATAAACTAAAAATAATAGGCCTATAATTTGACTAAACAATAAATTAAATTAAATTGTAATTGTATTAAAAAAGCAACAAAAAAATCCTGTTTAAGTTTTCTTTTCTTTTTTTTACCTATGCTAATTACGCATTAAATTCAGGTAACTGTTAGGCTACTGAGTCGCTGTCCTCAGTGCCCAGAAAAGCGCTGAAACGGAGATGAAGGGGAACCCGTTTTTTTTTTTTTTTTGCCTTATTTTAACTGGCCCATCCAGTTTTCTGGAGGCCCACCTACAATCAAAATCCTGGCGCCGCTAGTGGTTTTGACCCTAATTACAAGTTTCCAGCAGCTTGTTGACCGGGTTGTCCACCCAGGTTGTGATCCTCAGACATCATAGATTTCATTTTTATATGACAACCTTTTACAGCAGCCCATGTCTGATTTCCTAAAAAAACTGGTGTTTTGCCCCCTGGGTACCATAAAAAATATTGTGTACATTAGTCTGAGATCATTTATGGTTGTACTTACAGTGTAGGAAAGTAGTGAGCAATATAAGATAACATGGGTTAAGGTTAGGTTTAGGGATATGTTCAGGGTAATTACCTAGTTATTATAATTACTATAATAAGTACATAGTATGTACATGCGGAACAAGACATGCGGACATTCATTAATGGGTTTAAGTATCTGCAAGGATCTTAAAAAAATCCTATTCTACATCAAGAAAAGACTGAGCCAAAGTGGGCATTTGGATTGAATCTTGAAAATAATCTGTCATTTATAGGACAGCCGAGGGCTCAGGACTGACAGAATTAAAGATGCTCTGTGTCTATCAGTGGATGTCCTGATGGCCTGTTATTGAGTCACAGGGTGTGAAATTATATCCTGCTCTCTCTCTCCCTTGCAGTCACTCAAATGCACTCCCATTCACACACATACCCTCAAACACAGACCAATACACACGTTTGTAATAACAGTGGGGTTGTCATGACTGTTGGTGTGAAAAGCAGCTTGCGTTTATTCATGAAAGAGAGTGGAGAGGAAGCCCCTTGAGAACCTGCAGCACTCATCAGAGACCCGTTCCCTGCATGCTTCCATGCCCTAGTGTCATTCAGCATCTGTCTGTCAGTCCGTTCACGGCTTCTTTTCTGCTTTTTCTTCGCTATGTACTTGCTTGCTTAATCTACAGTATGACATGGATATATAAACCTTGTTTCATACGCCTTGTAACTCGACAAACTCATGCACGTAGAGGTTTGATACCACTTCACTCACTATTCTTGCCTTTTGATTTTGTGGGGCAATTTGATTCCTTGTTGCTTTGACTGAATGGTGTCATCCTGTGCTGTATGAGTTTAAATATTTCAAGGGGGGATGTTACGCCATTACAGTAAATGGCAAAATTGATTCCCTGTAGTATTTGAGGTGAAGTAATGGTGTCATGTGCTGAGGAATAAGCTCATCGAACACTTTTATGAGGTTGGAGTGAGAACACCTTTAAAATTCCAATTTCAAATTCAAATGAATTGAGGTAGAAAAGAGGATGCAGAATCGCAATTCTCTAATTTGCATGTAATGAATCTGATTTTAAATGATTTAGAATTCAAGGAAATGCATATTACAGTGATTTTTAAGAAAAACGTTCAAATATTTTGAAAAAGAGACAGACAGACAGACAGATCTATTTTAAGAAAACCAATCTTTAAGAAAACTTTAGGAAAACCAATAATCTGCTCAAAAGAGTTTCATGACTGAACCACACACACACACACACACACACACACACACACACACACACACACACACACACACACACACACACACACACACACACACACACACACACACACACACACACACACACACACACACACACACACACACACACACACACACACACACACACACACACACACACACACACTTCATTTAACATCTGAATGTGATCAAAGAAGAGATAAAGAGATGTATTTAAAATTGGCCTTACTTTAGTTTCTGCTAAATGATAACACAGCACCTAAAGTATGTAGTACTTGAGACGATAATAAAGTTCCTAAAAAAGCTCCTTAATGCATCCACCAACCTCTTTATACAAGACAGACTTACCTCCTGGCCAGGAAAAAAGTGTGATTTTATTTTTCAGCTGTTCAAATGAAAGTAACTTTATCGGGAATACAGAGCAGGACTGTCATCTACAATTTATAATGATTCTGCCCCAGAGAGCAGGCTTGGGTTTATTTAGGTCCAATTACATTATATAAGGAAGTCTTTAATGCCCATTTAGTACAGGAGTCAAATGGTAATGTTGCATTAAGAAATAAGAATGACAGTTTCTGGCTCTTAGAGATAAATCATTTGTTTAAATTTATTTAAATATGAACAGACACATTGGCTTTTTCTCACACTCAACATCGACTGCACAGGAAGCACTATTTATTCACAGTCTATTAAAGTGACAGTTTTTAAGTGTGAACTGAATGTTATGTTTTCTGACAGTTAATTATTATTTACAATAAAATTAAATGTGTTAGTTTAAATTGATATGAAATGCAATTAGTTGAACTTGATGCTTTTTGACTGAAGGACTTGAAAACATATTTATATGTAATTCATACATCTATTGTCTTAGAAACACTCAAAAAAATACCTCATCAGTTGAATGTATATTAATCATGTGGCAAATTTCCACATACAATTATAACATTAATAAAGCTGTTTGTAATCATGTCTGTTGGATGTAATCAAACTATTTCTATCTTAATTATCACAATTACATTGATCTAATGTAATGTTTTTGAAAATTAAACTTAACTGTATTACATTGACCTAATGTAATTTTCCTTAAAATTAAACTTAACTGTATTACATTGACCTTATGTAATTTCCTTGAAAGTCAAACTTAACTGTATTACATTGACCTAATGTAATTTTCCTTAAAATTAAACTTAACTGTATTACATTGACCTAATGTAATTTTCCTTAAAATTAAACTTAACTGTATTACATTGACCTAATGTCATTTTCCTTGAAAGTCAAACTTAACTGTATTACATTGACCTAATGTCATTTTCCTTAAAATTAAACTTAACTGTATTACATTGACCTAATGTAATTTTCCTTAAAATTAAACTTAACTGTATTACATTGACCTAATGTCATTTTCCTTGAAAGTCAAACTTACTGTATAACATTGAACTAATGTATTTTTTCCAGAGTAAAATGTAACTGACCAATGTGTTTTTCTATAGGTCTAACAGAATGTCATTGTAATATAGGTGTACTGTCTAATGTTATGAAAATAATTTATGGTAAACTAAATATACTTTAATGTAATTTCTATTTAAACATGAATGTAATTTATTTAAATATACTTGTGATTACACATTTGTAATGATGAAGTTGCAATTTAGTACATTTAAAATGGAACTTTAAATCCAAATATTTAATATCAAAATTACACACTACAGTTCAAATTATAATAAAATACTTTACATGCACATTAGTCAATACATCTAAATAAGTAATTTTTAAAGCATGATAAAATATTACTAAAACAATTATTTAAAATGTACTTTAAAGTAAAAAAAATAAAATAAAAGTTTACTTAAGTGTGTTATGAAAAAGTCCTGAAAATGTATTCTCTTCATGTACACACACTGGCCTTTCATTTCTTTAATAATTTATTATTTGCAGGTACAGTTTTAAAATATACTTTAAAGTTATGACATACACTACAAGTAAACATTTAAACAACTTCTTTTTTTATAAGGTATTGCAATTTGTAAATAATAAAATAAAATTCAATATTTCATTATAATTGAATTATATATGGATAATATATAAATATATATATACGGAATAATTCATTCCGACTATTGTATGGAATGCTTTTATGATATAATATTTTTTGGTGTTTTTTTTTTTTTTAAATCTTTTAATTTGAAGACTGAAAACTTCAGTCCCTTTTCATTGTATTTTACATAAAAGAGAATGGAAAAAGTCCTCAAAGTTTCTCTTTTTGTGTTTCACAAAGAAACAAAGTAATGCATAGATGGTGTACTAACTATTAATTTAAGCCTCTGAAATATGGACAAATTCAGCTGCAAGAGAGAAGATTTAGACTCAGCTCTAAAGTGCTCTTCTGGGCTGCATTTAGCTGTGACTGTGTGTCAGTGCAAACATGCTAGAGCTGGAGGTGAGAAATTTTGCTGGTGGCAATTGTGATGCAAATTTGGTCCTGCTCCAGTATAATGATGTGAGCGTGAGGCTGTGATCCAGCTCAACATACTTTTACACCTCTGTTTACAGCTAAGGACCATGGTAGAATGGAAGACTCCATAACAAAGCTGGTGCTATTGAATCATAAATGGATTTTTAGACTGTTTTGCAACATCTAATGCAATGGATCTCAACCCATTTGGAGGCCTCTGCAAACTCCCAAGGATGACTTAAATCATTAAATAAATTATTATTAATATTAGGGATGCTAACGATTAATCGACGATCAATTACGTATCGATAATAACTTAATCGATACAACTTGATCGTGAAACACGTAAAGCAGACATGAGGAAAAATGAAGCGAGCGAGCCGGAGTTATGTTTTGTTGTTTGACACATTGCATTAGCCATTATATTTGGTTATTAAATAAGTAATTGAATGAAATGATCAATCACATCGACTCATTTTACAGTCCTACTAGTCTTTTATTTAGACTCAAAACCCTTCTCATTAATTTGGCGAGGAACATGTCGTTTTGGCTATATGCCACTACATAGACGCACAATTAGGCTGACAATTAATCGATTATTAATTAAAACGACGATTTATCATGATAATTTGTGTAAATTGACATCCGTTAAAGGTGCTCTAAGTGATGCCGGGAGTGTTGACATTCGAATTGTTGTCAAACAAAACGGAGGCTAGCTAGACCCTCCCTCCTCCTCATCCCGTCTCCTCCCTCCTCCCCTCCCTTCCGGCATAAAGGAAAGTCAAACAAAGTTAAGTTTTACTGATACTTCATTCAATGTGTAATGTCACCAAGTTAGATAAATGCTTTTATATATTGCAGAACAGAATGCAGAAAAAGAGAAACATTGTCTTAAAATCGTTTCGCCACCTGAGATTATACTATAACTATAGCTCCCATACAAGGACGCAATACTAGCAAGATAAAGTTAGCTTCGCGTTTCCCAGTGAGCATAAACAACGGCGGCGTCGTAAACAAATTTAGTCAAAGTTGTCAATAGCCTATAAATGAACATTCAAATCCATAACAAACAGTGGGTGAAAAATGGATTTACCTGTTCTGCAAAAACAGAGCAACTGAATGTCGGATCGGAAGCCCTTCTGCCGGCGGAGTTCTCGCCACATTTCGAGGGTTTTTCCGATGTAAATTCGGGACTTCGCACGTTCCTTATCCTTGTCCCTCTTCTTTACAATTTGTTCATCGGAACGTCGTCTCTTTAGTCATGTGTCGGCCATAATTCAAACTTCCCTCTTCATGCTTCTCTCTCCTCCACACACCCCCTTCATGTCCACGTGCACTAACCCCCAAACCACACCCCTCAAATACTTCTTGTCGGTGATTGGCTGGAGCACTGTTTGTTGTGTTTCGTGGTGCGGGTGAGCCCAGTTTGTTTTTGTTGCCATTTGTGGAGCCTGGGCTGTCTACAGAGACCGCGTTTTTTTACAGTGTGTTCAGGGGACAGGCAGCTAGCGGATAGTGAGCAGATGTTTGCTGTATGTGACAAAAAATGTTTGGCCTAAAAAACGCGTGACATCACTTAGAGCACCTTTAATATATAAAAACAAAAACAAAACAAAACCGCAAAGTGTAAGGCAAGCGTGTTTGTTTATTTATTTCACTGTTATTTCACACAGGTGCGAAATGACAGATTGAATTAAATAATGTCATAATTTACCTCATTTTGTCTAAACCAAACAATATTATTCACAATTTTCCTTTTGTGTTCCACAGAAGAAAGAATGTCATATGGCTTTGAAATAACAACATTTTTATTTTTGGCTGAACTCTCCCTTTAAGAGTTCATTATCAAAGCCATTTTCTGCCACTGTGCAGCCTTGTGTTATTAGTGAATTATAGGAGGTCCTTTTGTACAATGCATGTAAATGCAATGGCCTAGAGCTAATTTATGAGAATCTCCAGCCATTGTTGTAAGAGCCGTGTAACACAAGATAACACCCATGAAATATCGCTAAGCCTTAGATTTAATTCAGTCGCAGGCATCATGTATTTGCAGTGTACTTCAGTGATTTCAACAAGCTGAGTAGATTGACAAGGTTAAGGATCCTCCATTTTAAATAATGCGATTGAAGACCGGAGAACCAAACCCTTCAAATTCCACCCCTGTCATGTCGGCTGTTGCAGGGCTGTGAAAGGCGGGCAATGTCAAGAGCACTTGCTTTTGTTTTGGCCCCGCGTTTGTTTTCTCCTCACAGCCTTACTGTCCGCTCACGTCTTTATCAGGGCAGCATTTAGTTTGCCTGACATGTGTTAGTGAAGCATTAACACAATTTTCTGCCTGAAGGAGGGAGAGAAAAGAGAGAGTGAATGAAAAGATAGGACCCCTCCAAGGCGATTTACTGTTGATATGCCGGTCCGATCAGTGGGCCTTAACTAGCCCTAGTTCTGTCAACAGCGTCTTGCTTTTCTTCTCCAGTTTTCAACCTTTTTTGAGTAAATATTTTCACCTTGTGCTGTCACCATAGCGTAAAGGAGATGTGACGGGTGTCTTAATCAATTTCTGACACTAGAAGGCAAGTCCTGTGAGAGTTGGCTTGATGGTTGCCGTGGAAACACCTGTAGAATGAAGTGATGAGGTTTGCCTAATCTCCATAAACACGATATGTTGAAGCTGTCTAAGCGCGATAATCTCCTACTGATCACTAGATGGCAAAACTGTATTCTAAATGTGTCACTGCATATAAAAATGCTTACAGTAATATAATAAGAAATAAATAGCTGGATTTGTAATAAATTTGTTGAAAAATTATTGATTTGAACCTAAAAATCTAAGCATTCTGTTTTTTAATGGTGTGAAACCTCGGTTTAATCTAAACCTTATTTTTTACTTATAAATATGAATATGTTGAAGCTGGGGGAGGATCAAACTATCTCCACAGCCATTAAATTGTGGGTCAGATGTTTATGCGATATTTCAAAATTCCAGAACACATTTCAGAATTTGATCATCCTCATTACAGCATGCCTTTTTCTGCTTTTGTTGCTAATGGCAACACCCCATTAACAAGTTCATATATCCTCTGAGGTCGAGGAAGTTCAGGAGATGGTGGTACAAATGGCCATTAGTAGGAAAATATCAGTTGGTCAGCTTGAATAAGCATTCTAACAAACAAATGCTATTACTCCGCTTAGGCAACATCTAATTGGGCTGTCTCTCATGGCATGTCACAAACCCCTATTTGAGTTCCATTCAAAAGCTATACTTTTACCTAAAAAAATAAATAAAAAATTCTCATTTATTTTTGAGTGTTTCTCCATGCCATCCATCTATCCATCTATCCATCTATCCATCTATCTATCTATCTATCTATCTATCTATCTATCTATCTATCTATCTATCTATCTATCTATCTATCTATCTATCTATCTATCTGTCTGTCTGTCTGTCTTTCCGTCCATCATCTGTCTGTCTGTCTGTCCGTCAGTCCGTCCATCCATCATCTGTCCATCTGTCTGTCTGTCCATTAGTCCGTCTGTTTGTTTGTCTGTCTGTCAGTCCTTCCATCATCTATCTATCTGTCCGTCAGTCCATCCATCATCTGTCCATCTGTCTGTCTGTCCGTCTGTCTGTCAGTCAGTCTGTCCATCATCTGTCCATCTGTCTGTCTGTCTGTCTGTCCGTCAGTCTGTCCATCATCTGTCCATCTGTCTGTCTGTCCGTCAGTCTGTCCATCATCTGTCCATCTGTCTGTCTGTCTGTCTGTCCGTCAGTCTGTCCATCATCTGTCCATCTGTCTGTCTGTCTGTCTGTCCGTCCATCAGTCTGTCCCTCTTTCCATCTGTCAGTCAGTCTGTCCATCATCTGTCCATCTGTCCATCTGTCTGTCTGTCTGTACGTCAGTCCAATAATTCCCACTAAATATAACTCACTTCTCCATGCAAGATGTTCTTTTTTGGTGTTTTGTTTCGATTTTTCCCCTAAATGGAACTCTAAAGTGTGTTATCTATCAGTGAGATCACAATGCAACCTTTTCAGTGAATGCTTCATGTCTTAGGCTGTCATTTCGTGAAAGGCACCATGCGATCATATAACAGCATAAATAACATACAGTAACCGCTGTGTGAACAAAGCAATGACAACATTTATATTCAGTCAGCGTGAAGGCTTGCCTTTGAAGACATCTGGATGGTTTTGTATTTATAAGAAAAGGCAGTTTTGCTCCGTTAAGGACCAGACCAGACAGCCAGCCTTTGTGTTGTAAGAATAGCGGCTTCTCATTTGCACAATTCGCCGGAATCCAAGCTCTTGTTTCCCGGTATTGTATACATGATGCAGCGTGGATGAGTCTGAGTAATGCTTTGGTTCTGATACAGTAATGTTCTTAAGGACATGCAGGAAATAGTCTCTGATGCATTGGGATTGTAAAATAATCATACATTGTTGCATAGCCAACACACGAGTCATCCTTGTGTTCATTTCACTTCCCCAGAGGAAAGCAAGGTCTGTTTTCTGAATAGGACAAACAGGCATTGGGCTCTCTGCTACCACTCAGAGAAAAACCTCAGTGAATGAACATGGTGGGAGTGTGAATGCTCCTGCCAAGGTGCAGCATGAATGCAACTGTAATAATAATAATAATAATAATAATAGTAGTAGTGAAAAGTGTTCATGTTCAATGGGCGTTTAAATGGTCATAACATAGATTTGTTTCTCTGTTCCTGAAGGTTTACTTACAATTTTAAGATTTCTTTAAGATCCATCTATCTATACTCATCTCTAAGACATTTAATTTAACATTCAGAATCGTGTCTTTTTAATATTGCTTTTTTTGTAATAATGTTAAAAATATTCTGATATTAGTTCATTAAGCAATTAAGCAATTTCATTATTTTGTGGTAGTTTCATGTGTTGCCATCTGTACTTCCCAATCTTGAAGAGCAGCAGCTGCCACTGCTGTGTAGAAGCGCTTGTAGGACTTTCAGTTTTGCCCAATGATTGTTGTTTTACTGGTAATGGGATGCAATCTTAATTAGTAGGGTACATTTGAGTGTTAGTGAATGCTAAAGTTTCTTGTGGTCAGAGTATCCCAGCGTACAGTATGCATGCTGACTGTCAGTTCGCCTTGGCATCTTTCTGTTGCTCGTGTAAAAATATGTCAAGTGGAAGGTGAAATCTTGGATGGCTCTTGTGACAAGGAAATATCTATATCGGGTCAAACGAGAGGTGAAGGGGTGACGGAGGCCTTTCTGCAGGATGATGGGAAGGACGATGAGGGCAGTGATCCATGTTCATGGAAAACATGACAAAGGCTAGAAGGTCACTAACATTGGATGTTAAAAATAGCTTTCTTTAGTCTTTCTAGTCTTGAAACTACTACAGTAAAAATGATGCTCAGTTTGTCATGGGCATGAGAATTGATCAAAATATTATACTGGAGAAGTGATTGATGTTTTCAATGAGTGTCCCCTCATTCCACTTTGACATATGGAGGACACACTGATCATCTTATTCCCATTCGGGACATCACTCTGAGACTGTTCCCTTATGGAACAAAAATATATGGGAATATGCTGCAAGATATAATGCGATATATTACATAATACATTTCCATTTATGGGAAACTAGTGCTTACATTTTTCAGTATACTGCAATATATGCATTAACCATGCATGGTCATATATTAATGAATATAAAATATTTATAAATGAAGACAAAAATAGCATTACATGTAATATTCACAAATGTTTATCCTTTATTGTGTACATATATTGCACATACATGTTCCTATATAAATGTGAATGTATGTTCTCACATACTGTATATACACACATTCACGGAATGAGTTACATCAGATTTCTAGTTCCCAGCATGCTTTGCTTCTGACTGTTAAAGGAGAGTAAATGTTAAAATGAAGTGTTATTTAATGTGTTTTGCTCAATATTAATATAAGGGGGATATCTGTTAGTTTTTAATGCTCTATTATTATTTTTTATTTAAAAATGTTTTCTGGTATGTCTGAGTTTTTGGGGTTACCATTGTGCTGAAGAGTAGAGCCTGTGGTTCTGTTGACAATTGGCCGAATAACATGAAGACTATAATTACTATATTTTATAAGTAATGACTGTGCACTTATCTGTACAGTGATAGTATCTTGGCATGACTTTAGAACATGCAGGTGTGCTTGTGTTATTGTTAACTAGCTTGAAAATATGAAACAACTTATAATGTCAGTAATAAAAAAAAAAATATATATATATATATTACATTATATATTTCTCTATAAATGTGTGTTTATGTTACATGAGTGCATATATATGCAATGTGAAGTACCATATCTGATCACATATACATCTATATATTATGAAGTATATTATCGAATATAAAATTACATACATTCTGATATATTAGTAAATTATTGTCACATATTTTTCAATGTATGAAAAGCGACAATTCCTTATGTATTGTTCAATATATTGTATATTATTCTGTATATTTTCAAATATACTGTTAAACCATTTAATATATTGATAACTCATATATAGGAAATCTATTTTCGTTCCGTAAGGGTTCTTATACCCATCAGGCCATGTGCTTATTTATACGCATTCATTTGTCTGATAAAGATGTAACATTCAATAACAATAAAGTTACATTTTAAAACCAAGACCCTAGCAGTCTGCATTTGCAAATTATGCTGACGTTTTAGCACATTATTGATCTTAATATTGTCATGACTTGTTGAAACTTCGAGAATAATTATGTGCTATAGCATTCTGACTGAGAGCAATGTTTGTGGCAGAAGATCGATTATTTTAATTTAGCTTCTTTACCCGTCATGTTCCGTTTGACAGTGAGTAATTTTTGAGAGTCGACAAGCTTGTGGCTTCTGCTGCGTTTCATTGTCCTCATCAGCTTACTGAAGGGTGTGATGACCCTGACAAAGCGAGCGATTGGGATTCAAGATAAAGGAGTATTATCTTTCCCCTGCAATCAGATTTTAAAGGCTTGCAGTCAATGAGGCACATTCATCATAAGACACCACAGCCTGACAGCTGGCAGTGCCCCCCTACGATGAACCATGACCCATGACACTTTATTTCTTGTGGGTATATGCTGTACATTAACATAGCTGCAGGCGCATACAGGCCTAGATTCTTCAGGTACATGTTTTTTCAGTGATAACATCTGTACCCAGTGGACCATTAAGCAGAATAACATATAAAATAGAATAGGGGCATGGCACACTGACATGCATAGCCAGGATGAAAATGCCTGTGGCAGGTGCGCAACATCACTCATTTGCGTTCAGCTCGTCCTGTTCCAAGAAAACCTTAAAGGGATAGTTCACCCAGAAATGAAAATTAGCCCATGATTTACTCACCCTCAAGTCATCCTATGTGTATATGTCATTCTTCTTTCAGACGAATACAATCTGACTCAATATATATATATTTTTTTAAGTCCTGACTTTTTCCAAGCTTTACAATGGCAGTGAATGGCCATTTCTGTTTTGAAGTCCATAAAAGTGCATCTATCCATCATAAAAGTGCTCCACACGGCTCCGGGGGGTTAATAAAGGCGATGAGTTTGTGTAAGAAAAATATTCATATTTAACACATTACAAAGTAAAATTCTAGCTTCCGACCAAACGGCCATGCAGTCTACTTATGCCTAAAGCGCAACTTACGCTACTTGTGATGTAGGAAGTAGAGCAGTGCGTCATGGTGTAGCATAAATAACAGCAGTATGTCGCATTACTCGCATAAGATTTCGACTTAAGTGAAATCTGTATGTTCGTTTGGGCCGGAAACAAGTTATTTTACTTTATAAAAGTGTATTTTTCTTACACAAACGCATCGCTTCACTTCAGAAGGCCTTTATTAACCCCCCGGAGCCGTGTGGAGCACTTTTATGATGGTTAGATGCACTTTTATGGACTTCAAAACAGAAACGGCCATTCACTGCCATTATAAAGCTTGGAAGAGCCAGGACATAATTTTTTTTATTTTTTGTATAACTCATTGTATTTGTCTGAAAGAAGAATGTCATATACACCTAGGATGACGTGAGGGTGAGTAAATCATGGGATAATTTTCATTTCTGGGTGAACTATCCCTTTAAGAGAGCTTGTAGTATTTTAGCATCCATTCATCCATCCAAACCTTGAAAATTCAAGGCTTTGATAAACAAGGCTTTGTCAAACCAACATTCAAAGTTAGTTTAGTTACAAATTACAGTTAAATGAATTTCTTAGCATTTTAGCTAAATTTAACTTTATTGCTTTACAATCAAAATTCAATTGCTGCCTCTATTCAAATTCAGAAATTCAATTGGAATTTTAAAGGCTTGCGACTCTGCTTCGTTTACAGGTGAAAGCTCCACTTCTGACTCACAAAACTTGTAGTTGTACTACAAAAACTACCTCTGTAATTATAAATATATAAGCTACTCAAGCTTAGTTATTCTCTGAAGTCTTGAAGCCTCTGAAGAGCTTTTAGAGAGCATGCTGGAGGAAGTGTCTATATGCTGAGAGGTTTGCTGGTGGTGATATTATCCACAAATCATTTCTCCTCTTCATGTTCTTTTACAGGATATTATTCCAAACCCTTTTGCTTTGCCCAGTCCTTACTCAGCACATTCATTACCAACTCCTAATGGCTTCATATTTTATGCATGCACTGCAAATGAGTGAGACTACTTCTTCTAGAAGCAGGCAATGCACTTATTTGTGGAAATTATAAGGATCTGCCCAAAGTCAAATATCTTATTTGGAAAGGCACAAATAATGAGATAAAAATATGAAGAACAAAATTGTACTGAATAATAAAATAAATATTTGGCTCAAAAATAAAGTCATATTTTAAATGAAAATATCAACATTTTAATGCAATGGGGAGACTGTGAAGCCAATAGGACTAAAGTGTGACCTTCAGTTTAGTTTTTGAATGAAAATGTGTGATTTTTACATTTGCTACTTTGCACAGGGGCTTTTTTTTTGTGTGCACATTCCATATATCTAAACTTTGCAAGAGTTAAATTAAAATAATACAGTGTCTCATATAAGTGCTACATGGAATGTCTAGGGATTTTATGTAGTTTTGACGCACTTTCAGTTTAAGCCACACCCACTTCTGGTTCTTCCGAATACAAACACTGATAATTTTCGATGCAGTCTCTACAGGTAATGAACCCCATCCGGTCAAATATTTAAATATATAAAAATAAATACACCATACACAATCATGTTGAAGGTCATGAATGTTTAATGTAGAGTTGATGTGATCAATGTGGCATTTAAACCTCTGTGCTCCAAGACCGCCAGCATGAAAAAGCGGAGCTCACATTTCCCCTTGCTTCAACCGGGAATCAAACTGAAAGATGTTCATTACGCATGCGAGCCAGCCTCTTCGGCGATGTGGCACTTTTCATTCTTGCCAGCTCATAGAGATCGGCCCCTGCTGCACCCTCCCTCATCTGCATCGCTCCCAGTAAAGGAAGCATTTTCTCACCACTGGAGGCTGGAGAGAGAGAGAGAAAAGGCACAGCCAGGCCTTCTGCTCTTTGATGCCTACCTCTCATCATCTCAGCGGGGTTCTGAGGTGCGAATGAGCCCCACGTCTATCCATTGTGTTGCTTTCCCTTTAAGTGCACTGGCATTAGATCTATCTGATGAGTAAAAAACCTGGCGAGACTTCTTAGAAAGCAACTGAGATTGATATCAGAGATTATGTGGATGCTAAATGCGTCTGGATGGAGCATTAGTAGGCGATGGAACGCCCACTCATTACCAGGAGGCTCTTCCGCAAAAACTGGGCTGGTTTATAATAGCAAGACAAGACTGAGTTCTTAGTGTCAGATCCCTAAAAAGATATTCATCCGTGACTGCCGTGGAGCTCCAAAACTTTGTTCTCATTTCATGAAAGGCTCGAAAAGGTTTGAGTGTCATCCGTAATCACAGATACATACCGAAGGGTTTTTTGCACTGGGGTGGGGGGTCTCTATAATTAAAACAAGGTTGTGAGGTAAGGCTCACCTATGGAGTTGGGAGATTTATCTTCCTCCTACGTCTCCACAGGAGTTTCGTTTATTCTGCCTCGAGCACACAAGAGTTTGTGGAGGTCCTTAAACTCAAAATGTTCCTATTAGCTTTACAATTCTATATTCCCTGGCTGCTTGACAAATGAGACACACTATCGTTGTAGGTCAACCCACACCTCCCGATGACATGATGACAAGGCTTTGCTCCCATCATTAACATTAATAGGTCGGTAGAAATAGACGCAGACTACACCCACTCTCTTTCCACGATGTTAAATCTGAGTCATCTGACAAAAAGATTACAGATGTAATCACAATGGGAGTGCTAAAGTAGTTGAGAGAATAGAGGAAAACTGATTATGATAGGGACGATTATGGCTAGACAAGTGGGCCCAATTACATGACACTTAAATCTAAACCAACACAAATGCCTTGGCGTTTGCAGAAACTGTGTGAGATCTCTCTCTCTCTCTCTTTTTTTTTTTTTTTTTTTTTACTGACTTTGCAGCATTAACTGTGCTCAGTATTGTGTGATTTTTTTTGATCCTACAGATGTCCTGAAAATGCTGATATGTCATCTCAACTGCATTAGTTATTCGTCAAGGGGTTTGTGGTTGCAGGTCCACCAACTATTGCTTGATTTGAAAATAATTTTGGTAAAAAATTAAAATGAAGGGAAAAATACTGTATGGTTTCTCTGTTCACAAGTGGTCCTTGACCTGAGTGATGCCAAATAATAATAGCTTTTTGTCATCAATCAACATATGGCTGTCACTACAGCGATTAGAAGGCATCCTTAAAAACATGTCTTGATTAAAATCTTTTTCCTTGCATCTAGTGACATGGATAATTGATCACCTCTTAATGCATCTTTTTTCTTCATTATTTACCTCAGGAGAAGAAGTCTTGGAAGGGGGTGTCTGTCTCCACTCGTCATTCCACTGGCAGCTTGTTGATTTCAGATACAAGATGCAATTGGATTAACAGCAGGAGTGTTAAGAATGTATCAGTGGAGAATTGGTTTAACTGCTCCGGATGCTGGAGTTTCATGTGCAGAGTATAACAAACCATTAACCCTCTGGTGAATGAGGTTCACTGTAGTCGTCACAGCTTTTAAAATCAATTTTTAACCATCCAGGGTGTGATGTTACATCAGGGGTTCTCAACCTTTTGCAAGCTGGGCCCCCCCCAAAGCTGGTTCATTGCAGTTGGGGCCCCCTCTCCTCCGGCCCCTTGGGTATCGTTTTTTTTCTTTTTTTCTCGATACCAGTGCCAAATCGATACCAAATCGATACCGGTGCCTAAATGGTGCCTGAACCGATACTTAAAAAAAAAAAAAAAAAAAAAAAAAATTAAGAGCCTCAAAACGATGGTGAATGACATTAAAGAACGGCTTTTTATTGAAAAAAATAGTATATATATATTGTATATATATATATTTATATATATAAATAGTATATATATATATATATAAAATAGTGTATATATATATATATATATATATATATATATATAATAGTATATATGTTTTCCATATAGGCTACTTATTTAAATATATTTAAGGATACTTTAAAAAATTGATATATTGTTCGATTTTAATATATATATATATATATATATATATATATATATATATATATATATATATATATATATATATATATATATATATATATATATATATATATATATATATATATATATTAAAATCGAACAATATATCAATTTTTTAAAGTATCCTTAAATATATTTAAATAAGTAGCCTATATGGAAAACACAACAAATGTACATCATAAATTCATAATAAAGCCTAAGCCACCTAACCAACTACAATAATTTAACACTAAATAACACTAAAAAAAACAGTAGTCTGTAGGCTATTCTTGGTTTGCTACAAACCAGCTTTAAATTTCAGCAATTCTTGCCTTCTCTGGCAAAATACGACACCTCTCCTGACTTATTGCATGTCCTGCACAAGGTGAGCGTTATTTTAGAACGCATCACCTTAAATGCCGTGACGCGAAACCCCTCATGGAAGAAGAACGCCATCATGTTTACAACTGTGACAAGGAGCGCTCATTGGGATTGGATGTACGCCGGTCTGTTGTAGGGACATCGACTTTTCACACTAAACATGACGCGGAACAAAACAAACTTTAAATGATTGCCTGCTTGTGTATTTTACAAACTATCAATTTATTGTTTTGTTAGTATACTTATGTGTATTTAAAAGTCTGAAACCTAAAATATTCTTTATGTGTTTGAAAACACTGAATAGTTGTAATATATGAACAGTTACATGATTAGATAGAATGCCTATCCTCTTTATATGTTATTGATTTTTTTTTTCACATGTATTCACAACAACAAATTCAACATGGTGTATGATAGTAGTGTAACACAAAATATCTGCTTTTATATTTAATTGTATATTAATTGTATATTTAATTTTATATTTAACGTTGGATGCCCAAATATGGTTGCCTAGACCTGGATCTAGTTAACATAAACGCAGCTATATAATTTTCATTAAAACAAGTGTGAGGAAAAATATAAAATTCCAAAGACAACAAAATTTGCGAAATACAATAAAAAATATGATCAAAATACGTTAAATGTGAATGTAAAAACCCAATACATTTTTACATAATTAATTAATTAAATAAGTGTGTTAATATGTATTAATAAATACAAAAGCCCTTTTTTTTCTTGTGATTTTCACAAACCTAGCATCTTTCTTTTTTATATACACTTATAATTATTCATTTATTCATTTATGTACTTATTGTTAAACCCTTTGTGTTATGTTGCTTGTAATGTGCTAGAGAAAAATTGCAATATAGTAAAGTTATTATTTCACCTATGGACAGCTGGATCAACAACAAGAATGCACTGCCAAATCCTGTAACAATTCAAGACAGCGTTTCTCCTCCATTTTGTGCTCTAGAGTGACAATCTGTTTTACATTCGCCTGGCTTTGCTTCAGAAAAGTCCTTGCTTCAAGCATTGTGTTCTTTAGAATGTGTGTTATGGCACAGGTGAGACTCCAGCTGCACCTGACATCTTGATCCCCATTAGCCCATTGAATGCCAAGTGCCATTTTGAAGATGCGATTAGACTTTAAGGATGAAGGACAAAAAATGTTTTTAATAATTTTGCAGGGAAGAAGAGGGAAACTCTCCAGCATTTGTTTGACATGTGCTTCTCATCACAGATTTATTGGGTGAAAAAGCAAGGTTGATTGGATTTCCAGATTGACTGGGCAGTAATTAAACCAAGGCTTTTGTTAGCAGATGACATTACCCTTCCTGCCCACCCTCAGCCCCAGCCTGTCGACACTGTAATGAATTCATAACACTCTGCCAATCAGATGTTTATTACCAGGAGAGGCTTGAGAAAAGACACATATCTTCTCAACATGAGTGTCTCCAGCCTCAAAATAGTTGGAGATTGTGTTATTCTACTCTATGCATGGGCTACTTCACTGCGTTAAGAGAGAAAGCGGTGTTCTTTATAAAATCAACTGCTATGACGGAGAAAAAAGACAAAAAGAGGAGAGCTGCCAGCAAATGAATTTCGGGGCTGAGGGGGTAGCTCCGTTGAGTCTGTCTCGACAAAGTCGGACCAACAAGATCTGAAAGCTGCTGAATTTTCTGCCGTGGCAGGCGATATATATATATATATATATATATATATATATATATATATATATATATATATATATACAGTATATATATATATATATATATATATAATTGCAGCTTCTGACATGGTAGCCAGGGGACTTACATTTTCAAGGATGAAATAGTGTTCAGACACTAAATGGCTCCGCGGACGGTGTCATCTTTGGGTTTGCACAACTATTTGCTGTATCGCTGCCATAGTTTGACCAAACTCCCCACCACAATTATTCCATTTAAATAGACTCTTAAGCCTTTACAGCCTAATGGTTTGCCAACTGATGTGGTACCTTTGGATAATATAATTAAAAAAGCTTACAACCATCAGTGTAATGCCAATTTTATTCGTTGCATGAAAACACTTAAATTAGCCTAATTGAAAATTGGGTGTATTACAACTTCAGAATTATATTTGTATAGACTGAGACTGCACATTGTTGGCCATTATAGCGGAGTGAACTGTCAAGAGTGATAAGGTATAGCTAGGGTGGTCCAGACCAACCTTACGAACGTATACCTACAGAAGCTGTACTTAACTAAGAACGTTTCGAGAAACACTTATTAACGTTAAGGTACAGCTTAAGGCATAGAATGATGTAGCATTAAAAATCTAGTACTGAGAACGAATTTCATCTTGAAGTATGGCTCCAGATGGCATATAATCTATTTTAAATGTGATTTTTTAAAGAAAATAATGTTACTCATGCTAAACTACAGTTTTACCCCTACTCCTAGTTTCAACGTGTATAAAGTCCATTCACACCAAGAAGGTTAAAGCTAGTATACGCAATTTCAGAGAGGCTAGCAATACCAAGCTAGCTTTGAAAGCTGGATCCCACCCTCCCTTAACAGTGCTCTCCAAAGCGGTGCTCTCTTCTTTACTAATGTCGGCGTTGATTGTGTTTCCATAGAAAAGCATAAATCTGAGTCTGAGGACAGTTCAGAGAGGAACGTCACAGGTTGCCATCTCTTAATTATGGATATTAACGCAACATGTTTTTAAACAACCACTTTAAATGCTGCTGCTTTAAATGCTCCAGCTCATTAAAGTAGGATGGATTCTGATTGGCTGTCCAAGTTTTTATTATTCATCAGCTGAAAAAAATTAAATAAATCTGAAAGTGTTTCCAATGATATTGTTTTTTCTGTCGTTATCGTTATATTTGTTGTGTGGATTTTCATTATAGTTATCGTCCTTGTTGTGAACGGGCCTTACGAATGGTAATCAGTCAGGATATTAATATTGAAGACAGTGATAAGACAGTGGCCTTTGTCATAGACAGACAGTACACGATTTCAGACGCACCGACTGAGCAGGTAAATTTTGAATTTGAACTTACTTTTTGACTGTTAAAAAACAATTGTTCTATATAGTATGAATATGGGTAGTATGAATGTAATCCGGACGTACTAGGTCTGCCATGTTGCTTTAATGTGACCTACCAGCGTCAGTTGCGTCGCTCCATTTGTAGGCTAAATCCCCTCCCGTGGCCTCACAGATAGTAAAGTGTTCATCGAATGCGCACTTCAGATTTCATCTAATATTTTTTGAATACTATGAATTCAGACATACTACTCTTTTGGCATACTGTTTTTGGCATACTACATAGCAGGGAAGTATTTGATTTCTGACGCAGTGAGTGTGTGAAAAATCACATTACAGTATGTGATTAACTGTGTCATAAATTGGATGAGGGGAATATTGTGATAAAGAATAGCACAGATCACTCAGCTCTATAATTGGTTTGATCTTATTTGTGTATCACAGTGAACCTTCTCATTTGTCACCTCAGTCTTTGATCTAGTGTATTTGACTGCACACCTTTTGAAATGACTGTGAACCCTTGAGTCTCTTCAGAATATATGAGAAGAGTTCTCTAAGCCAGGGTTTCTCAAACCTATTTTTTAAACCATGGAACCCTTTCATACAAGCTATTTTTGTTTTTGATTATTTTTAAACAACACTTTCATATTTTTGTTGTTGGTGTGATAAAATAGTTGGCTTGGAAGCCTCTGGTTTTCACTTCTGAACTATTTCTCTGTATTTAATTGGATGGCACTCACCCTGCTTGGCAAGTTAAAGCCAATAACACGTTACAGTCCAATGATGATGAAGAAGATTCAAATAGAAGTGTTTATATTTTAACAATGGCTGCATCCGAAATTGCATACTTCCCTACTATGTAGTAGGTGAAAAACAGTGTGTGACCAAATAAGTATGTCCGAATTCACAGTACTCATAAAAGAGTAGGCAAAAAGTTTCCGAATGACCTAATACTTCTAGCAAGATTCTAAAGTGTGCATTCGATGGACACTTTACTATCCCATGAGGCCACGGGAGAGGATTTGTGAATGGCAGTGAAGCGACATAACTCACGCTGGTAGGTCACATGATACAGACAACATGGCAAATGTAGTGTGTCCAGATTACATTCATACTACACACTAGTGATGTTACATACTGTATGACACTGGGCTCCAAAGCGTGTATTGAATTTCGAATGAAACTCTGTGCCGAAGCACGTATTGTTTTCAGAGAAACATGTGATAAAAAAAAACCTCACTTTCTTTCCAGTCACGTGCATGCTTCACTTTGCGTGTCGGAATGTTTGTTTTCAAAGAAAATTCTGTCATTAATTACATACCTTCATGTCATTTCAAATTAAGATATAATGTTTTGTAAATTGTTTATATTTGCTCAAACAAAATACTCTTGTCGCTTCATAAATTTGAGGTTAAATCACTGAAGTCACATGGATTACTCTAATGATGTCTTTACTACCTTTCTGGGGCTTGAAAGTGGTAGTTGTGTAAGCTGTCAATGGAGGGATAAAAAGTTCTCAGATTTCATTGAAAAGATCTTCAATTGTGTTCCGAAGATGAACGAAAGTCTTACAGGTTTGGAACGACATGAGGGTGAGTAATTAATGACAGAATTTAACAATTTTGGGTGAACTAGCCTACCCTTTAAAAATGGTTATGTAACAGAAAAATATAAATATAATTCTATTTCTATTATATAATATAAAATAAATAAAATGAAACATATTGCAGATTAAGCATCTCTATATTTTGCCCCATTCATACATGTGATAATTATCCAAAGAAACTCAGAGAATTCCAACAAAGCGACATGTTGATGGTGCAGGATAAAAGTTTTTCTTAATCAAGTCAAGTCAAGTCACCTTTATTTATATAACACTTTTATAACAGATTGTTTCAAAGCAGCTTTACAGAGATAACAGGAAAATAATGCAACAAAGTTTGCTTCGGCTGTACAGCAGAGAAGAAAATAATTTCATAGTCCAGCTTAAGTTCAATGATGGTTCATTTCTGTTGTAAAAAAGTTGAGTTCATTTATCTATACACCCGCTCTGGAGAAAACAGTGGTCATCATCCAGCTCAGTTCAGTTCTCATATAATGGTGTCCATGCAGGCAGATCAATACTATTGTTGAATATTTATATTAATCAGGCTTGATCTAATAAGTGTATGCTGAAATAATATTCATTGTATTATAAATCAATTAATAAAAAAATAACTGCTAATAGCACCAATGTAACTCCAAATCAAACATGTTTACGCACTGTGATTTCATTAGAGAGATTAGACTGACAAATTTGCGATTGCTCCAAGCATCCCTGTTGCTTCGCTTAATTATTTATTATTTAGAAAATGGCTTTCATTCAAACTGATTAAGAGAGTGCTAATTGCAGAGACAGTCCCCCTGGAGCATGCTGGGGTTAAGTGGAGGAGCAAGATTATGATTTCTGTAACCATTTTCTGAGCAAGGAAAAAATATATATCTGAAACTATATTACGCTTTTAACCAGTAGGCAAGCTGACGTTATTATCATGTTTGTTTTAATTCATTCAAGAAAAGAAATCTTTGTTATGGCTGTGCAGTGATGAACCTCCAGCAGTGCAGTGTTTCAGACCTGTTGAGATCAACCAATTACAATCAATACTTAAGAAAATGAGAAGCTGTTCTCTACCCTGCTGTTACTTAATTCAGTAAAAATTAACTTATTGATTGTTTCCAAATTTTGACTAGGGCTTTATTTAATCTTCTTGTGTGATGGGTATAGTAGAAACCTTTCCATCCATTTAAAGACAAACAGCAAGTGAATAGTTCTTTCTTTCTTTCTTTCTTTCTTTCTTTCTTTCTTTCTTTCTTTCTTTCTTTCTTTCTTTCTTTCTTTCTTTCTTTCTTTCTTTCTTTCTTTCTTTCTTTCTTTCTTTCTTTCTTTCTTTCTTTCTCCTGGCCTTTGTTATTATTGAATAGTCGCTGTAATGAATCGTGCTTTATTTATTTATTTTTTGAATTCACAGAAAATTGCTTCCCCTTATCAGGTGCGCATTATAAAATCCACACTTAGATGTTAGACACAAAAAAGCCCAGATAATTGCGTCTAAGTGCTAAACTGAGCATATTAAGCCAAAATACTCTTAAAAGGCCTCATTAACAGTTAAAGTACATAAAAGTACATTAAAGATTAAGACAGGGTTTTTTTTTTTTTTGTGTAAATGCAGTAAGAAGCATAACAGGCTTCTGCTGCGTAATTCTATTAATGTAGCTTTTACTGAAGCCATTAGGCTGACTTTTTTCTTTCCCACAGATGTGCTAATGTCAACCCGAGCGTGTTTTAAACAGTCAGAATTTGTATAAATGTCAAGGTTTTGTCTGTTTCCTTGTCTCCTTGAATTTTAAGAAGATGCACTTCACATTATTTAAAACAAGCCTTTTTGAGCCAATATACGTAGTGTATAGTCGTATCAGTCACCCCTCCGCAGATGTCCGCCATGCTCGGATTGCTGTCATAATAATGTTCTTTATTCCAACTGATGATAATATCCATTCTTATTGATGAATTCTTGGGACTAGTGATTGAGCGAAGCAGAGGACTAGATCCAGCACGTTGTTCACTTTACACAAAAAGACACCGGTGAGAGGGAACTCAGTCAGGCATAAAAGTAATTTGAGAGAGAAATGCACCTTGTCAAATACTTCAGACAATTACCCAAGGAACAAGCACAGGACATGCTCGATCTTCCTACCTCATTTCTTAAGCACTTTCACATTCTCTGTCGGTCTTTGCATGACTTTTACACACGTTTTTAAATCGGAGGTCTTCAGGCAGTCCTTTACATGGGTCATACGATCAGAGATGGACTAAAACATTGTCATAAGTCTGTAAAAACGTTAAAATGCCATATCCAAAACAATTTTATGCTTTTGTACGAACCAGAGATCACCCTTGGCTCTGGTTTTTGTGTCGGTTCTGTAAATCCCTCTTATAACCGGTTGCCCAAAATTAAACATGATGCATGATGTTTACAAAGTCATGCAAGTCCAAAATCATTCAATTTAATATAATAAAAAATTTAAATGAATATGTATAATACATTTATTATTATTGATGATAGTTAAACTACTTTGGATACTAAAATATGTAATAATAATAATAATAATAATAATAAATAAGGCTGCAAGCAGCAATTATATGGGTTCAAGCGGTTTAAGGTCTCTAAGCACATATTATGTTTTATTTATGGCCATTTACAGCCAATACAGGAAATTAACCATAGGAAAAATATGGATTTAAAGTTGTTTAACAGTTAACAGTAATTCATTGGGTGATGGTGGACATGTTTTTTTGAGATACGTCAATGTACACATAGACAATCATTGGTCACATTCCACAGATTAGCTTAAGCATATCAATTAAAAAATCTGTAAACCTGTTAAAGGATAATTCCGGTATTTGAGTCTATTTTGTAGTTTGTTATGGATGAACTAGAGTGGTGGACACAGACATTTTGACGATGGGTCCTGTCTCGACTTGGGTCCTGTCTGTCTATCGGCGTAATGTATGATTTCAATCCGTGTTATTTGCTATAGTGGAACTATTTTTTCAGATACCTCACAACCGCGTATAAACTTCCGCTCAATATTTGAGTCTGAAGCGTTAGCACACTCCCGACCACTTGATGGCGACAACCACTTTGCCGTACAGGACGCTGTACGGAACTCGGTGTCTTGCGCATAGAGCACAGTTGCTCTGCTCACGCTAGCCTTCTGAGAGACGGAGAACTGAGCAAAAAGACTATAACCAAATGTAAACAGCCCCCTCTTCCGTTTCCGGTAGTGCAGTAATATCAACGAGCAATGAGTCCTCCAATGGAAATCGATGGGATTTTACAAAATGACAAATAAAACACGACAGAAACTGTATTTGGCTACGCTACTTGTTTTTAATCATCAACAAACACCACTAACCACTCGGTGAGTTGCACAGTTTTGAAAACAAACGTTAAGGGTTGTTTTAAGGACATGTTCGTGCATGCCCATAGACAGCCACTCTGAAGCGGTCAAAGGCGATTCTTAAACAGTCAAAAAGTCGAGACAGGACCCATCGTCAAAATTTCTGTGTCCACCTCTCTAGTTCATCCATAACAAACTACAAAATAGACTCAATGTGTTAAATACTGGAATTATCCTTTAAGAAGCAAATATTTAAGCAGAAAACAAAAACAAAAAAACACAACCAATGAAAATGCTTGCAGAACTTAAATAGTAAATTGTGCTTTGAGACTGACCTTGAGAAGGCATCCATATGTATGAGGGCTCCCAAGAGTGTCATTTTAAGTGTGAGAGATGGGACGAGGGCTGTGGAGAGAGGTCAAATGCACATGAGACACTCCAATCTGATCCCAAACAGGCCGATAGAGCATCATCTGTAATGACATTGTGTGTTATTAACTCAATATGTGAATAACTTCACACTGGAAAAACAGATCTGAGAGAGTCTTTCAGGTTGTACAAAGAATAGAAGTGTCATCTTTCTTGAGGCGCTCTCCATCTCTGGAGAACGTTCATCGGGAGGCCAGGTAGCACCAGTGTCTTCTGATAGCTCGTCTGTTCTTTGCCCAAGCTACCCCTGTGAACTCTGTCCAACTCAATCTTCCAGTACTGTTTTTTTTCCGTGGAGAGCAGATCAGTAGCTGTGTGAAGCGCTGACGGCTTGGCTGGATGTTTGGTCAACCTCTCTGTGGCACTGCACACCTCAGCCTTGCTTAAAAGTGGATGTGGAAGGAAGAGAAGAGACATCAAAGTGAACTTGGAAATCTGAAACAGTCAAGAAGGAATGGATAAAGAAAGTTAAGATAACCAAGGGTTATGTAGTCCATATGACACATACTCATAACTCAAGTCGTATGGAGCCTTATGATGTCTTATGATATCTTTGTGTGATTTAAAGGAAGTAGAGGATGGATTTACATTGAGTTGGATTGATGTGGGTATCAAACTAGCAATGGAACACATTGACATAAACTGTCACTGTAATTTATATAACATTGTTGTAATAACACAATTGGCATGACAACAGTCAATAAAACAGAGCACTGAGCAGTTCGTTTCAAATGTGATTATGTAGCTTTCTATCGTTTGCCTGGACTCTAGCATTTGGTCTATAGCCAACTTCCATCCTCTTTAGACTAAAGTAAATTATAGGGATGCACAGTGTATCAGTACCGTATTTGTTATATTACAGCTAATTGTAATAATTTTAGTGCTGGGCAAAGATTAATCGCGATTAATCGCATCCAAAATAAAAGTTTGTGTTTGCATAATATATGTGTGTGTACTGTGTATAATTATTTTGTATACATAAATACACACATATGCATGTATTTATTTAAGAAATATTTGCATGCATATACTGTATATGTATTTATACATAATTTATATTATATATAAATATAAATAATTTATATATAAATAAAAAAAATCTTAAATATATACATGCATATGTGTGTATTTATATATACAAAATAATTATACACAGTACACACACATATATTATGCAAACACAAACTTTTATTTTGGATGCGATTAATCGCGATTAATCTTTGCCCAGCACTAATAATTTATAATAAATATTTAATATTTGTATTAATTATTATTGTAATTAGTAATATTAGTAATTTTATCACTATTGGTCAATGTTGGATATTTAATTGTACATTTACTTGAATATTTAATTTCCCCTATGTTTATAATATAATAATGACTTAAAGTTAATCTTTACAAATGCTAATAATCATTTTTTTCCAGATCTTACAACCCCAAATCCAGAAAAGTTGGGACATTTTGCAAAATACAATAAATCAAGTGAACAATCTGTGATTTGTTAATTCTCTTTAATCTTAATTTAACTGACAAAAGTACAAAGATTTTCAACGTTTTCACTGACCAACTTAAATGCATACAATTTTTTATTTTGATGGCTGCAACCCACTCCAAAAAGTTGGGACAGAGGCAAAATAAAAGTGAAAAGACTACAGAATATCCAAGTTAAACTCTTTTAAACGGTTCACAGTAGGTGAACTAGTAATAGGTGAGGGTATCATGCTTGGGTTTAAAGGAGCTTAGTCTTTGCAAGCAAAGATGGGTCATGACTCACCACTTTGGGCCAAATATCATGAGAGAATTGTCAAACAATTCAAAAATCACATTTTTAAATGCAAGATTGCAACTAATTTAGGTCTTTACACTTCTACAATACATAGCATTGTGAAAATATTCAGGGTATTCAGTAAAATCTCAGGACATGTAGGGCAAGACAGGAAACCTCTGTTGAATGTGTGTGACCTTCGAGCCCTCAGATGGCATTGCACGAGAAACCGTCAGGCTACTCTGTTAAATACAGCTCAAGAATGTGCTCAAGAATACTTTGGAAAACCATTGTCACTTAACAATATGCCGCTGCATCAAGGAATGCCACTTGAATCTCTGTAATGCAAGGATAAATCTATATATGGTGCTGGCTTCTCTGGGCCCGATCTCATCTCAACACAATGGAAATCTGTGATGTGGTTGTGCTTGTGCACTGCACAAATGCTTGTCTGTTGTGCGTTACAGGTTTTCATGTGTGGTTTCGGGTACTTACAGGGACGGAGATATGAGCTGTGTGTCATCTGGAGGTTTTAGATCCAGTCACTGTTCTCCACCGGAGCTGCTTCAGTCAGTTCTGTGTTTTACACGCGACTCAAATGCTCCGCTCTACACTCTGATATAAACTCTGCGGTCGTTTAATCAAGATTTGACGAATGAACTCGCGGCTCGACTGGACTCTTGTCGTGTCAAAACAAAGTGATCTTGCCATCTTTGATATTACTTTGGTCACTGTCGCTATGGTTACTGGTAAGAGAATACGACCTTGACTCCTGATGCATATTCATACAGACAGTGTTCGTAAGCCGCTGTTTGAACGGGACATTTTTAGACTCACACCTGTAAGTAAATGTGGGTATCAATCTTAAGAGCTGACAGTGTGAATATAGCCAAAATAGTGTTTTAGAATTTTAATATCAGCCATTTATTAATTATTGGCCATAACATGAAAATAGTAATCTGCTTATTGGTACCGGCCACAATTTTAAAATTGGTGCATCCCTTGTATACAATTCAACCTTTAAAAGCTTCTCGATCATTTATTCTCAGTAATCAATTTTCTGAGGCCGTCTCTTTTAAAGTTGTGATTTGCCACTCCCTCCATCCCGCACCAAAGAAACGTGTGCTGTCATCACTTTCTGCCTTTCATTAATCATGGGTTTGCGTTGCTCAGCGCTGCTGGATGACCCCGTGGCCCTGGCAGGCTCTTTGTGGCCCCTACTGTAATATTTCTAATTAAGCTTGCTGCTTTGCATTTAACTCAGCTCAAGTGCTGGAGCTCCTGGATAGCCAGACTTTTCTTCCCTCACCTTGGAAAATTTACTAGAGGCCGTCACGTTCATGCTGCAACCGGGTTTCCGGCGTGTCCTCTCTAGGGAGGAGCAGGAGAAAGACTAAAGGCAGCCTTCTTTCAGAGGAATAACTACTGTGTCGAAGTCAGTGCAGTTATGAATTACCCCATTTATTGTCTTACAGTGTAGCGTGGAGGATTATGTTTTAAAAAAACAGTAATTAGCACTTAAATTGGTTTTGCCCACATTGAAGCATTTGCAGTTACCGGTATATAAAATGTCATTCTTATTTTTGTTTTTGTATTCCCTTTTTCTTTTTTTTCTTTTTTGGCGAATATCTTTTTGTGAAATATGCAGATTTTTTGGTTTAATTACACTGTGAAAGACCATGATTTTACTTATTTGTCTTTATTCTAATATATATATGAATCATACTTAAATTATATTCAATGTAGGTTGAATAGAATTTAAGTATGATCTTGATTCAGCACACAGTAGGTTCATATGAACAATATGGGTTCAATACATATATCTGTGCGTGCGCGTCTGTTAGGTCAAGTTCAAGGTCAAATGTATTTGTATAGCACATTTAACAACAACCACAGTTGACCAAAGTGCTTAACAATGTCAGGATACACAAACAATTAAAAAAAAAAAACAATTAAAAAAATAATAGTGTACAGTAGTGGCAAAACACAGTAGAGAATGTCACAGTATCAAAACTCAACTCAAAAAGAAAGCTAAGGAATACAGGTGGGTCTTAAGCAATGACTTGGATATTTGATTTGTGAGAAGAAAAGCATTTTAAATTAGGGAACACGTTCACTATTAACTTATTAACACTATTGAGTTTTGACTCAATAAACTCCTAATTACTGCTTATTGATAGAAAGTAAGGCAGTTGTAGTGGTTAAGTTTAGGGATTGTGTAGGATTAAGGGATCTAGAATATGGTCATGCAGAATAAGGCATTGACATGTGCTTTATAAGTAATAAGCAATCAATATGTTAGTAATATGCATGCTAATAAGCAACTAGTTAATCCCATTTCCTGACATCACACCTGCTCCAAAATCAAGGGTAATTTTTTAATTACTTGGATGACAAACGTTTTAAGGGAAATCTTGGTGACATGAGTTTATTGGAGTTGACAAGGTGCATTACACCAGTGGCATTAGAACTGGCTGGCTGTCAAAGAGCCCATTGGAAAATGATCAGGAAACACGTAAGGGAATACAGAGAAGCTCTGAGACGGGGCCAACCTGTATACAGGCCTCCCAAAGTTAATCACACTGGCACAGGGAAAACACATCAGTCTGCTTTATAAGATAGAGGAGTAACCCTGGAAAGTGTTTTTGTCTGGGTAAATGGCAGCTCCAGTTTGTCTCCAGGACTTACTGCTCCTTTGAATTTGGCAATGGGACTCAGAAGAGGTTCCAACAGAGTTATATTACAGCCAATGACCAACTCCATGCCTGATGGTAAACTAATAGTTGTTACATTAATTAGCCCGTTGTTTATTGTAATGAATTCAAATAAAATGAACTCTTTCCCCTCCAGCGTTTACTTAAGAAGTTGCCAGCCATTCCAGCATTTTTTATAATATTCATAAAACTTCCATGGCCCCGCAGTATTCTATTTGCATTCATTCTTTTATATCAGCACTTGAATGTGGGTGAGTTTCATAAAAAAAAAAAAAAATTGTGTTTTTGTCAAAGACTTCAACACTCCCAAAGCTTGCACTGTCGTACCTCTTTGTGGGTTTAACATTTTTTTCTCGGTAATGTAATGCAGTTTTGATTTATATTCTGAATGTTTGGTGATCACATTAACTTACTTGTAAGCAACTTCTATCCGCTCCTGGTTTACGCAGATCTTCTTCAGAGATTGTTTTAAGATCTGCGAGATGGTTTACTATTTTAGAAGAACACGGATTGCCAGAAAATAACTTGTCAATAGCACGGAAGCGTTGTGGAATAAATGACAGAAAATCTCGTCAGTGTGAGATACATCATGGCTCTCAGTTTCTCACTCTGCATTGTAAAATGTGTTTTCGAAATAAATAACTTTATAACAAATAAAGATTCTTGGAGTATGTTTATTTTCCAAGAAAATACTATTTCAGTTTTTCTACTTCAAAATGTCATGTTTAATTCAATGTGTTGCATGCAATTTCTTTTAAGTGCGTTTCAGTGTGTCTATCGTTTATGACTTTTATTTATCATGGTAATCACCCAGCACATTGGTGATTGATCACAGGGGATGACATAGGGCAGTTCTCATTTGCATGAGGATCTTCAGTGGGGATATGAGAAGCAGGCGAGATAATTATCTTAATTAAAGTCGATGTCATTGGGAAATGTGCACAAACAAGCAATAAAGCCTCTACACCCTCTCCAAGACACCAAACAACTCTGTCCCTGAGGGCATCCACAAAAAAGCTCCACATAAACCGTATCATAAGCCACGGAGACATCAGATATTCAGATCAGTATAAGAAGAAAGTGTAATGGAGAGCGAGGCAGAAAAGGATGCCATATTGCATATGCAGTATTATGCTTTTGTCAATATTTGTCAGTGTACTTTAATCTCTAGTAACAACTCGGGCCTCGGCAGTATAGCAAGTAGTTTTTTTAAATTTCCATAAGGAACATCCTGTAAATAGGTTTGGAAAATTCAGTTTCTTGACCCAAGGATATATGTATATACTGTATGTATATATTTGCTGCGCTGCTGCTGCAGAGCAAGTAGAACTTGCCACTGCCAATACATACACAGACATGCTGCTACTGTACAGTATAGCATACAAGAATACATATATACACATGTGTGTGTGTGTATATATATATATATATATATATATATATATATACACACACACACACATACACACAGTATACAGGAGTGCCATACAGATCTATATCACATGTGGCACTATTTTTATAAATTAGCTGCATATTCGAAGTTTGAACAATTACATTCTTGCCTAAAAATATTTAAACTACAATTTCTGTCACAACAACAGTAGTGTTTTGAACATTATGTGGATTTTCTTTATTTATCCACTGTCTAGAATGCAGAGTGATACAAACAGTGACAATTTACTGATACTGGTAGAATATCAGCACTCTTGAAGGCCTCTCATGGCTTTAAATGTTTGAGCCAGTAAATTCAAATAAATGCTGTTCTGTCATGACAATTCTCAGAGTGTTTGGCATGGTAATGGATATGACAGTGTTGATATGTTTGGTCTTGGCAGAATAGATTTGCTTCGCTGCTGCTGCTGCAGAGCAAGTAGAACTTGCCACTGCCAATACATACACAGACATGCTGCTGCTGTACAGTATAGCGTACAAGAATTACCCGTAGCAGATCTATACAGGTGGAGCTGGGGAAGGTGGAGGGTTTCTGAAAGCGTGCTGCACTGCTACAGCTAATGCCAAGTATTTGAAGGTTTAGAAGTAAGATCATTGGCTACTGATACAGCAGGAACCAATCAACTGTGCCCTATATAGAATGATGTGATTGCAATCAGATTGAGTTGACCTATCAGCCTGCACCATCTAGAGTTTAATAACAGAACTTTGTATTTCTTTTGAGCCCCTCAATCAAAAAAATTTTAAGAAAAATATGTTTCCATAAAAATATCAAGCAGCACAACTGTTTTCAACATTGATAATGTGTTTTTGAGCACCAATTTAGCATTTTAAAACTATTTCAGGATCATGTGACACTGAAGACTGGAGTAATGATGCTGAAAACTCAGCTTTGCCATCACAGGAATAAATTACATTTTAAAGTATAATAAAATAGAAAACAGGGTAACACTTTATTTTACAGTGACCTTGTTACAAATGTTACATGTACTTATCATAGTAATAACAGTAAATTATGCATAATTACATGCAACTAACCCTCAACAAAATTCTAATCCTACCCTATCCCTATAGTAAGTACATGTAGTTGATTCATTTTACTCAGTACTTAAATATATAATTACACTGTAACAAAGACACCTTAAAATAAAGTGTAACCGAAAACAGTATTTTTTTTATCAAATAAATATAGCCTTGGTGAGCACTTACTTGTTTGAACTTTGCACCTCACAGTGTGACATCGGTTATGTATTTTACTGGTGCACCAGATTCCTAGTCCAATGTCATAGTATCCAAACTTTGATAAGGCTTTGATGGGTTGAGATGAGAATGTTGAGAATGATGTTTTGGTGGCGCAAGAAGTCGCTACATCAATATTTCCTTTATGAGACTCTCCTGCATTGTGCTACACATGATAGAAGGAACCCTCTCTGAACAAATCACAAAACAGAGAGGATGGGATTTCCATGTCCTAGTTCCTATACTCCCACTGCTTCGTATTGCTTTTGATGGAGGGGTCTCCCTTTGCTGCCAGTTGACTCTTAGAAGAATACAAAGGGCTCCTAATTTGCGGAACTGGCATTATTTAATTGCAGGGAGAGAAAAATCTCTTCAATTAAATTTTTATCCCCTCTTCCAATTTCGTTTATGATTCAGACCCTTATTTATACCACCCTGCAAAAGTAATTAAATCAGCCAGAAATTAACCTGGTCAGACAGACTTTTCTCCATTAGCTTTTGCCCCGATTGTCTCAATTATTAAGAAGGATCAATGCCTATGAGCTGTTGATTTTAAAACTCAATACCTCTGCGGTGTATTAAAAGGAGAATTACAAGTGATTAGGATCAGGTAATCACATTGCCAGTGCATCTTTTTCTTCCTTTGCGCTTGTGAGTAATTGAGTCAGTCTCATTAGAATGAAATACTCACATGATCTCGGACACAAGAGATGCACGTTGCATTAGTGCGTTGCTTTTTCAGGTCGTGCTCTACAGCAGAGAGAACATGGCAGGGAAGGAATCAATCATGCAACTTTAGCTGCATAAATGGCTCTTGTGATGAGTCTTGTGGGATTTGCGACACATGTTGAACAGAGAATAACACGTGTGATCATGTAACCCTTTAGCTTGACATAAATGTATTAGATTTTATTGAACTTTGAGATTATGATGGAAACATTGTGTGCTTGAGTCAAGTGTGATGTCGACAAATGGATAATTCAGGTGAAACACATTGTCTTACAGTAGTGGCAACAGCACTTAATGGATAGTTCATATAATATTCCATGTCATACAACAAATCTGTGTAAATTTCATGTAATAAATTTCAGCTAATGTACTTTTAGCACCACAAGAAAATAAATATCAGTTATTACATTTAAATGCATTTTGTTTTCTTTTATTTTAGCGATGATGTTTTGATATAAATAAAATAAATAAAAAAACATGATATGAATCAGTGAGACCCAGCATCTTTTAGATTCACTCACAAATGAAAAAGGAGCACCCATAAAATAAAAAAAGTTTATATATTAAAATGTCCTCCATATTTATCTTGCAGTATTTTTAGGTTAAATAAATAGTTGTAAGCATGTAGTCCATGAACCTTGAAGACTCCTTTTAATAGCATAATGAGTCTTCAATTTGACATGGTACATTTAATTTAAGAATAATTTAAAGTCTCCCCAAAGACAAAACCTAAATTAATGCAGAATGGCACAACATGTTTAATGGATATCGTCTGTTTCCTGCCCATTAATTCTGAGTAACATGACATTGGTTAGTGGAGTATTTCCAATGTTCCTGGAAATGATCCTGCAATGCTAAAACTCTAAGTGAGAGCAAAAGATTGATGATCTAAGTGCAGATTTATTTAATTTAACTAAATAATATACATACATGCATATATATATATATATACTAATATTCAACTTTTCTTTTTAATAGTCAACTTATTTTCAGCGTCATCAAGCTTGTACACACTGGTCACCGACATGAAGATCCCTTTCCTTCTCGGAGGAAACAAAATCCAGAACAAGAACATCAGGAGCCTCACTGCACTTGGCAACCTCTTGCTCTCACAGAGACTCTCAACATTACAGAACTATATAGACACATTCATTCACATTTAAACTAGTTATACATTTGTACATTACGGCAATAACAGCATCGGTCCAGCACCGATTTGTCAAACTCATAATTGATGGCCTTTGATTTCATTTTTAGACTCCCACATGATCTGATAATGCCTAATCTGATTGATCAAAGGGTCAGAGTGCGGGTCTTCATGGGAATCTTATTAGATTTAGGCTGGTCTGATGTAATACTGACTCCTCCCTGTCTGTAATTGGAGTGTTAATTGCGTCCTGATGACTTGGATAATGTGAATGGAGGACAGGAGAATGGAGGAGTCTTTCAGTGTATGAGGAAATACAAGCGAAAGTAATTTACCTCCAGGTCCTAGGCGGTAAGAAAGTCTATGTGTAGCACACTTCAGTGATTTTCACTCTCTCTCTGGAGAATGGTGGAATCAGCAGGGAATAATGCTGGAATGCTATGGTAATGCATTTTCCATTGCTACTTTCATTCATATAGCTGACTGCAGTGATTTCATTAGAGTGGTGTTTCACAGTTTTGTTTTTCCCTTTATGTAACCACATTCCCGACATTATATATGCATAGGCCTATATAGTATGTAACTGTGGAAAATATTTACTACACTTTTGATCAGTTTAATGCATCCTTGCTGAATTGTATTATTTTTTTTATTATTTTTTTTTTCAAAAAAAGTTTTGGTAAAACTTTAGTTTAGGGTCCAGTTCTCACTAGTGCTTATTAGCATGCATATTACTATTGGCTGTTTATTAGTACTTTTAAAGCACATATTAATGCCCTATATTTATGCATGACCATATTCTACATCCCTAAATCCTACCCAATACCTAAACTTAACAACTCGCTTACTAACTATTAATAAGCAGTAATTAAGAGTTTATTGAGTCATAAGCCCTATTCAGACGGGACTATTTTAACATGGAGAGGTGGGGTAAAGTAATAATTACCAGAGCTTCTCTGTGATTTTAGTCCCGTCCGAATGTGCCATCTCAGTAATGATTACGGACAATGTCAGTAAAGATTACGGCGACTTTTACCTTCAGTAAAAAGGTCCGGAAAAATTACATCAGGTAATACGTACTCGGTTACTAACGTAACCTCGGTTCTCTCTAGAAGAGGGAACGAGTACTGCGTAAGTATCTTACGCTAGGGGAAAATCCCTTTTCCGCGAGATATTGAAGCCAAAAAATTATCCTTAATTTTGTATTATTGTAAAACGCGTCGCGGCAGCATACAGACATAGGCAAGACGGCTCGTGTGCCTATTGGCTGTTCTGCGGCAACTGCAGCAGCCTATCGAGCGAGGCCTAGCATGACGTCAGACCCAATGAGGGTGCTTCGCGCCCACTGCATCACGTCCCGCCGAAACGGGCGTGGCTTAGGCCTATAAATCCAGCTCGCAGGCAGCTGATATCTGATTTTTCATCTCTTCAGCGAAGCACACGCATCACTGAAGTCGCTGGCCGCGCCGCCTTCAATCGCCTTCCTGCTGCGCTATCCGGCGCCTATATCCTTTACACTCTGTGCTGTGTGTGTGTGTGGAAAATTGTGGGTCTTATTCATTTGCCCATAAGTATTTTGCGGTCGATCAGCGAGCAGTGCTCATCGAGCAGTGCTCATCGAGCAGTGCTCAGCAGACACAGTATTCTGAACCGATAGCATCAGAACAGACAGTACTGGTATATTTAGACCGACAACAGCCTGGCCTGTAAGGCGGGAACCTCTAGGTTATAAAACCTTATAAATGTAGACGGGGAGGCCCAGCCTGCCGCCATACATATATCTTGCAAGGCAATCCCACTTGACCAGGCCCACGATGAAGCCATGCTTCTCGTGGAGTGCGCTCTGACACCCAACGGGCACTGCATACCCTTGGAAGTGTACGCCAGCGCAATGGCGTCAACTATCCATCTGGATAGGCTCTGTTTCGACGCGGCTAGTCCCTTGGAACGTCCGCTGAACAAAACGAAGAGCTGCTCCGTCTATCTGAAGACAGATGAGCGAGACACATAAGCTCTTAGTGCCCTGACTGGACAAAGGAAGCTCGCGTCTCCTTCCTCGTCAGAGACCGGTAGGGCTGACAGGGTGTGTTGAGGGATTTTGGAACATAACCGTGCTTAGGTTTGAGTATAACTCTTGAGTCATTAGGCCCAAACTCCATGCACGTCGCGCTCACTGAGAGCGCGTGTAAGTCCCCTATGCGCTTCACTGAAGCGAGAGCCAGAAGAAACACTGTCTTGAAAGACAGGTGTTTAAGATCAATCGTCTGTAAAGGCTCGAATGGGTCACCTTTCATGGCCTCCAGTACCGTAGAAAGGTCCCATACGGGGACTGAGGGAGGTCTGGGAGGATTCAGTCTCTTAGCTCCTCTAAGGAAGCGGATGACTAAATCGTTCCTTCCTATTGACTGGCCGAGCGTTGTGTTTGAGAACGTTGCTATGGCCGCCACATAAACTTTGAGCGTGGAAGGGGACCTGCCCTTGTCCAACAGCTCTTGTAGGAAGGAGAGAACCTCCGTCACCCCACAGTCTGGGGGTGACACGCCACGAGCTGTGCACCAGCTGGAGAACACTGACCATTTCGAGGAATAGAGACGTCGCGTAGACGGAGCTCTAGCCTGCGTGATCGTGTTTAACACTCCGCTTGGGAGGTCAGCGGGTACCCGTTGATGGCCCAAACATGAAGGGACCACAGCTCTGGGCGCGGATGCCAAATCGAGCCCTTGGCCTGAGAGAGGAGGTCCCTCCTCACTGGCACTGGCCATGGGGCAGTGTTCGCTAGCTGCATCAGAACTGGGAACCAGGGTTGGTTTTTCCAGAACGGCGCTACGAGTAGCACTGAGCATCCTTCTTCCCTGATCCGTTCTATCACCTGAGGCAGGAGAGAGACGGGAGAAAAGGCATAGAGCGGGCGGCGGGGCCATACATGAGCCAGCGCGTCCCTGCTCTTGGAGAAAAATTCCAGACAGTGAGCATTTCCTTGAGACGCGAACAGGTCTACTTCCGCTCTGCCGAATTTCTTCCACAGCAGCTGGACTGTCTGTGGGTGTAGAGACCACTCGCCTGTCGGAACATTGTTCCTGGACAGTCTGTCCGGTCCTACATTTAGGAGCCCTGGCACATGCGCTGCTCTCAGAGCAGCTGAGATGATCCTCACCCAGGCAGGAAACGCATATAACGTGGTGGTCCCAGTCGCTGAGTGTGGCTCTGCACGAGCCGCAGGAAGGCATCTTTAAAAAGACGCAAGCTCTTTTAGACAGTGTGTGTCGTGGCGGCGAACACACACACAGCACAGAGTGTAAAGGATATAGGCGCCGGATAGCGCAGCAGGAAGGCGATTGAAGGCGGCGCGGCCAGCGACTTCAGTGATGCGTGTGCTTCGCTGAAGAGATGAAAAATCAGATATCAGCTGCCTGCGAGCTGGATTTATAGGCCTAAGCCACGCCCGTTTCGGCGGGATGTGACGCAATGGGCGCGAAGCACCCTCATTGGGTCTGACGTCACGCTAGGCCTCGCTCGATAGGCTGCTGCAGTTGCCGCAGAACAGCCAATAGGCACACGAGCCGTCTTGCCTATGTCTGTATGCTGCCGCAACGCGTTTTACAATAATACAAAATTAAGGATAATTTTTTGGCTTCAATATCTCGCGGAAAAGGGATTTTCCCCTAGCGTAAGATACTTATGCAGTACGAGAGACCTCTCGTAAGAGAACTAATCCTGTGTGAATAGACCCGCATGTACGTAAATATTTCGTAATTTCCTGTTTAAAAGTAGTTTCCCGTGTTTTTTCAAGTATGGAGACGCTTGAAAAAGCATTCAGTCGCGTTCTAGACGCTGGGACAAGTCTGTGGCAAAACTCAAGTGTTTTCCGCATACCATTCAGATCAGAAAGAAGATCGAAGCACTTGTTAGAGTCCATACATTTTGAGAATCATTGTAATGGATAACCCTTAATTCTTTTTAACCTTTTTTTTTTTTTTTTGGCACCACCAGAAAATAAGTAGATTATATTTAAATGCATGCATTATATCAAAAGATTACAGATTGGACAGCAATATTGCAAAGGTTAGCAGAATGGCACAGAAATTGATGTAGTTCTGATGCCAACTATATAAATATTGCCTTTCCAAACCAGTGATAATCAAATTATTGTCTTTATTCACCTACTCTCACCTCATCAATCTCTGTCTTGTTCTGGGATGCATCTGCATGCTCACAGGCCAAACTACAGGGCAGTATTGAGACCACAGAGGAGATCATGGGTTATAGCCTGCCCTCTGTTTATGATCTGTGCAGCTCCATGGGAATGACACCTTTGAATAACCGAGTTTGAACTCTGCCGCTCAAGTCACCACCTGTTCCAGGCAAATAGCTGAGGTCAATCATGCTAAAAACCTGCACTGGTTTCTTTTACTCCTGCTGTGTTCTGCCATAACATTCCATTCGGTCTATAACTCGCTTCTCAATGGACACAGATTTCTGACTCTGATCTCTTGAGCACATTTGTTACATTGCATCTGGATCCCCTTCCCTGAGATATGAGCAGTTGACTAGTTTTAATTTGTCATGGCTCATTATTAAGTCTACTTTATGTGCAGTAATTAGGTTTATTCATCAGAATCTATTGTTTGCTTTGCCAATGCAAATATTCAGTCACCCGCAACAAATGGAATCCAGATGCCCTACATTTTACATTTAAAACCATCATGCAAATGTATTTTATGCTTGTTCTCATTACAAATGCATGCAGTTTACTCATGCATGCACCCTTTTGGTTTCATAGTGTCTTTCTATATATATATATATTTATATACTAGGTTTTTCTAACTAACATATTTTCTATATCTTTTTTATGTTTAATGCACAACACACAAATTCAGTTGGAAGTTTTCCCCATTATGCCAAAAAAAAAAAAAAAAAAAAAAGATATACATTTTGATTGTGTTCTCCTGGCTTTCGCTAGATGGCAGTGTTTTCACTTCTGGTGATTATCAAGTGCACAGGTGAAGCAAAGTTTCTGCCTTTGACATGAACAAAGCTGCTTTGGCCATATCAAGACACAGTGAAGATGTTCCAGAGAAAACATGTGTTGGAGTCACATTTTCTGAATGTCCTGCCTCAGTTATACTCATGTTTGGGAAGCATTTAAATTAGCATTTATGAGATTTTATTAAGAGATTTTAGTAGGAAATAAAATGTAATTATATATTTTAAAATGTCTTTAAAAAGACAGCCTGCTGTTTGACCGAAAGCTATTAAATATCAGTTGGTTTGTTTGTTTTTAAAAATGTTTATTTCTTATATATTATATATTTAATAATTGTTTAATAGTTTAAAATAAGTAAATTCAGTTTTTTTAAGTATTATTAATTTTTCAAACAATTATAAATTATTAAAATTGTACATAATCATATAATTATATTACATATTAAATTATACTATATGTATTTGTTTATTAATTTTAAGTTTGATATTACATATTTAATTTTTTTTTATTGTTTTAATAATCTTAATAATAAATAAATAAATAAATAAAGTTTTTTAAATAATTATAAATTATTATACAATTGTATATAATCATAATTATATTTAATTTTAAACTAAATTATAAAGTAATTATACAAACAATATTTATTTATAAACATTTTATATTATATTTCTTATATTTTATATGTTTTTAAGTAGATGTTTTAATAGTCTTACTAATAATTTTAAATAAGTAATTTTACAATTATTTAAAAAAATGTATTAAAATTGTATATAATCACATTTTAAATAAAATGATAAAACTATGTATTTGTTTATTTATTAACAGTCTTTTCAAATCTTGACTGTTTCTTGATTTTGAACATTTAAAAGGAATTGATATAATGCAAAACGAAGAAGAAATATTTAAGATGTTGTGCATTTTTTCAAATGCAAATATTCTGCATTAAAGCAAATTCATTTTTAATATCAAATCTTTAATCAAATTGCCATGCTGAAAATATAATTTGTCATTTAAAAAGTGTTTATGCATATAGAATGCAAAATATCTGTATTTACCCTAGTGGTCTCAGACTTTTGGACCCCACTGTGTAAGAGGGCAAGAGACAAAGATCTGCTGAGAACAATCATGAATGAGCCAAAGTGATTTAAAAGTGTGGGTCTCTCCCTGTAAGCACTTTTTTCTTCTTTTACGAGGTTGCTATTGGCATGACCTGAGCAGAGCAATGGGATAAACAGAGCGTGGAGTGAGCAGCTCCTGCCCTAATATACAGAGTGTCAGAGCTCCTCTCCCTCTCACTGGCCATCCGCAGATAAGAGCAGAGAGCAGAGGCCACAGCGCACCTTTCAGAAGCCATGGCCATGGGAGCTTCTTCTCATATGTGATAAGATGAGCTTACTATATAAGCTGAGATTTGGGGGTGTAGAAAGTTTCTTCCAGGACAGGCGGGCGGGAATGCATTGCTGAGCTGCTTTAATTATTTACATGGGCTGTCAGAAGGGTTTGAATATGTGCTGCGGATTTGCTTGAGCTCCGGGGACATTAATAGGAAAGTGTTTAAATGGTGTTGAGACATCAGGGAACAGCTGGAAATCACAGTCAGGAGTTTGATCATGGCATTGTGTACACTGCCTGGAGGCATTTGAAGTCTAAGGGGAGGTCACACTTTGATAATCAAACTAAACTGTCACTGAGCATTGCTGCTTCTCCTGTGCATCAGTCGCGAGATCAGATGTGTTTGTGTGCTGTGTGTGTAGCATGAAGCGCCTCATCTGCTGTTTAAAACAGCCTTCATTAGTCCGGCTCAAATGTGTGAAGACTGAGGCAAATACTGTACCACTGATCAGACGATCATGGACATGTGCTTTACCACTGTACCAGATAATCACACACTCAAGCAGTTCTTTCCTTTTTCTTTCTTCCTTCCTTCCTATTCCTTCCTATTCACTTGAACACACAGAAAACCATTTCTTATTTTTATAACAAAAACATTCCAAAAACATTCCTTTCTGCTTCCTTCCTTCCTTCCTTCCTTCCTTCCTTCCTTCCTTCCTTCCTTCCTTCCTTCCTTCCTTCCTTCCTTCCACTTGAAAACAGTATACTTCTTCCCCTCCCCTTCTTGTCTCATCTTTTCCTTCCATCTTTTTTAACTACATCATTTTATTGTTTACTCAAACACACTTCCTTCCTTTCTTTCTTTCCTTTCATTCTTTATTATTTTTGAAACCTGAAACTTTTAATTTCATTTTTTTTTACTTTCCACCCTCCCTCACATCCGTCCGTCCGTCCGTCCGTCCGTCCGTCCGTCCGTCCGTCCTTCCTTCCTTCCTTCCTTCCTTCCTTCCTTCCTTCCTTCCTTCCTTCCTTCCTTCCTTCCTTCCTTCCTTCCTTCCTTCCTTCCTTCCTTCTCCACTCTCTTCCTTGATTCATTTCTTTCTTCCTTCTTTTTTATTAATTGAATTCCTGTCTTTTATTTTATTTACTTCCTTCTACACACTTCCTTCTTTTCTTTTCTTTCCTTTCATTCTTTATTATTTTGCAAATTAAACCTTTCTTTCTTTCTTTCTTTCTTTCTTTCTTTCTTTCTTTCTTTCTTTCTTTCTTTCTTTCTTTCTTTCTTTCTTTCTTTCTTTCTTTCTTTCTTTCTTTCTTTCTAAAAGTTCAAGGGCTAAAACTAAACTAGGCTTGCCTCACTGTTTGCCTGAGACTCAGTCAAGATTAGTTTCCCCAGCATCATGCCCATGAATGTCAGCTTTGGAGAGAATAGGTCAATAACCCTATCACCCTCAGGGGGACTGGCTTGTCCAACAGAGACATTTAAAGAGAGGGATCTGAGTTTGAGTGAGGGAAAGGCAGGGAAACAAATGATGTTTGGAGACACTTAAGCAGTTTTCTAAACACAGGATTGATGCAGCCATTTGAAAAAGCTCAGGCAAAATTTCCACTTGGCAGCGCATTGCATGTAATCAGATTGTTCTGCTTAACAGGTAGGAAGTGCCTTTTTGGCCATTTTTTACCCAGTAATTACCCTATAATTCAGCGTTAAATCAATGCATTGTTTGTTTGGTCTTGGGTTTTTTTCCGGCAGAATTCCACTCATGTCGTACTCAACTTGTTATCCTGACTCCCATATTTTGTCACTGTTTTATCTCTCTTGAGACCTTCTATAATTTGTATTTCTCACACACCACCAGTAATTCCTGAAAGCTGCGTTTAAGTTCTGAGCCACCACCTGACCCTGTTCTTGTTTTCAACCAGATGAAAGTGTTCGAGTCATGGCCTATTCCCGAGTTCATGCTGAAAAACCCTGATTAATGTTCGTGACTGAGCAACATTATGGTGAAAGCCCAGCTACAGGATCAAAAGCTTGCAGCGTAGGTTCATAACACTTTTAAAGCACACAAAAATAACAAAATTCCCATCAGGATTTACAATCATACCACACTGATTTACATTCACCTCAAGTCATACAGTAGTTTGTCATGATGAAGCCCTCAATAACCGAATTTTCATAATCAACCTGAGTCTGTTTAATGTAGTGTGTAAAAATAGAAAAGACCTTGCTCAAAATTCACAAAGTAATTATTGCCAGTAAAAAAAAAAATGACAGCCAATAATAACCAAATACGTCAAATATAAGAATTATCTCCCTTAAATATAAGCCAGATCTTAATATGTATATGGCAATACAGTGTCAGCTCAAGGTGAAGTTAATATCAGTCTGATATACTCCAAACTAGTACCCATTATGTGACATGTAATGGCAGAAATACCTCATTCCTGTGGCATTGTCTGTGTTTATAAGCAAGGGATGGTTGAGTCTTATTATGCATCTCCTTGTAAATTAAGTGCTATCCATTATTTCTGTGCTCCAGCCCCTGGATGTGGTAGTGGATGGAGCAGTCTCATTGCTCCTATCAGATGAAGCGGGATAATTAGAAACTCAGTGGTGTGTTTAATCGGGCAAATAAAAAACGTTACCACTCGCTGTTACCACTTTTCATCTGGCTTGCGTGCCCGAGCGCTTCGTCTTTCCACTCTCTCGTACTTTTGCTTGCCCAGACGTGGAGGAAGTGAGACGATGTCTAGCACTGTGGCAAATGACCCGGCTTGGAGAAAAACTTGGGTGAACGAGAAATGAAGCGTGCTGATTTGGATATTAAATGTCACCTCATTCTTATCGACAAACAGATTGCTTTAATAAAGGCTGATGTTACTTTTCCACTCAGAGTGTTGTTTAATACGGACATAAACGTGTAGAGGTGTACTAACTCAGATGACCTTTGT
Organism: Leuciscus leuciscus; assembly: GCF_965113295.1. NCBI lineage: Eukaryota > Metazoa > Chordata > Actinopteri > Cypriniformes > Leuciscidae > Leuciscus > Leuciscus leuciscus. Next base: position 8,131,487 of record NC_138736.1, read on the forward strand.
TTGTTGGCCCCCAGGAAGTAATTAAAGTGCAAGTTTGGTGAATTTGGTTTACTTTCATGGCTGGGTGAAGTATTCTCCTCTTGAAGACGTAGTTTAATTCTGTTTATGAGCATCATAAAGTCCTCTTGGCGCACGCTGCATGGTACACTCGTTAATGTGAAATGGCCTGCTCTTAACACAGGGCTCTCTCTGCATCACTGCAGCGGTCAGTTATACCGAGACTTCTCTAGCTCACTCATGCAATGTTAAATGCTCTAATAACCCTCTAGCTCAAGGGTCATCATACATCAAGATTCACTGCGCCTCTGATACCAAAGGTTATTATACATACTAGGTTACACTTTATTTGGATGCTCCCCCAACAGATATTCTACTAACTATAAGTAACTTCGCAACTACATGTCAACTAACACTCATTAGAGGATTAATAGATTGTTAGGTTAGGGTTAGTAGAATAAATTGACATCTACTTGAAAAGTTACTTATAGTCAGTAGAATGTCTGTTGGGGGAGCATCAAAATAAAGTGTTAGCATTTATTAAGAAGACTGTCTATTAATCTAATGACTAGTAGTTGACATGTAGTTGCACAGTTACTTAAAGTTATTAGAATGTCTAAAGTGGACACCTCTAAAAATTAGAAAATAAGTTTAAATTGTCCATTTCTTGAAAAAGTCAAGTATTTGCTCATATTAGCCCATAGATTGCCTTGTTTCGTGTAAAACTTTGGCAACTTAAAGTTTAACAAAATATCTGTCCATCTATTAACTCTCTATTTTAGTAGCAAGCACCTCACAATCATTTATTTTTATGTAAAATGCATGTGTTAGTATAATTATATTAATGGTCACAGGATAATTTACTTGCTAGATTGTACAATAAAAAAAATAAAAAAAATTGTAGTAAAAAGTATTATATGTAGCTAGTATTATGTTGCAATGCTTCATATTTAAAACAACCCAATACACTCTTTACACATCTTACCTTTGGTAGTTTAATGCAAGTTGGAGGTTATCCTAACTTTAAAAATAAAGGGGACCTATTATGCCCTTTAACAAAGTCTTGATTTTGTTTTGGGTGTCTACTAGAATTTGTGCTTGAATGTTCAAAAAACACCTTATTTTTCCACATAATTTACATTGTTGCAGCACCTCTCTTCCCAGTCTGTCAGCAACGCTCTGTTTAGTTCCTGTCTCTATGAAGCACCTTCGTTTGAAAAGCTAAACGTGCTCTGATTGGTCAGCTTGACCAGTGTGTTGTGATTGGTCAACCGCTTTGAGCATGTTTCGGGAATGTCACGTCCCTTAGCATAACCGCGAATTTCAACAAACTACTAACGGAACTCAACCAGGCCTCGCCCGCCTTTATTCTGCGCACGCCTTTCGCATGAATTATTTAAATAAGGAATATTGTGACGTGTACGTTCCCAGAAGAAAACTCAACACTACAATCGAGACATTTCAGGGAATTTAGAAATAGTGCTTACTGATATTGAGAATTACACCCTTTAGGGTGACTGTGTCCTTTGTAACTTTGCAGACCTTTTTCATGCTCAAACTGCAGCAGCATTACACACTTAAGAAAGTTGAAAATGTAAAAAAGCACAATGGCTCCTCTTTAAGATTGTTTTGTGAGTCTGACCCCAAAGCGGCTGTTAAAGATGACCTGTGTGTCGCTGTGAATCATGATCTAAACCTTGAGTGGAAATCTTGATTGGTAAAATTAAGAAGATTTTTTGCTGGAACGTTATGTAGCAAGTAAATGTAGACTAATTTGTCTCTTTAGTCTGCTTGCTACTTTATCCCACCGAATTACATCCCTTCAGATTAGTGTAACCACATAGGGAGACTAGAACAGTCTAATATGTGACCTCTCCGTTACCCCATTAGAGTCTAAGTTAAAGCATTACCATGCTAATTTTGAGCTGGTTCTTTTTATATCCGAGTGGTGCCATGCTGTAGAGTCCTACTGTTTTTCCTTCTCCAGACACAATATAAAAAAAAAATATTAATAAAATAGTTCACCCACAAATTGATAAAAAATCTGTCATAATTTATCATTCCAAAACTTTGTTCCTACACTAAATGAGAATTTCAGGAAAATGAAATGTTTGAAACAACTTGAAGGTTAGTAACTTTTACTTGAATTCTTAATTGGTCTCATTGTTTTTAAAAGGCTTGAGATGTTAAAAGTATAGAGAAAAAAAAAAAAAAAGAGAGATCATCATTGTTTCTCGTTTTGGCTCATTGTTCTCTCTTAAAGGGATAGTTTGCCCAAAAAGTGTGTGTGTGTGTGTGTGTGTGTGTGTGTGTGTGTGTGTGTGTGTGTGTGTGTGTGTGTGTGTGTGTGTGTGTGTGTGTGTGTGTGTGTGTGTGTGTGTGTGTGTGTGTGTGTGTGTGTGTGTGTGTGTGTGTGTGTGTGTGTGTGTGTGTGTGTGTGTGTGTGTGTGTGTGTTTGTGTGTTTTTCCCCTTAAAATAAAGAGCAGAACATTTCCCCTTAAAACAAACACTGTACAATTTGGGAGTTTCAGCATTTGACTGAAACTTTGTGTCAGCTCTAAACAGGCAGGAGGGAAGAATAATAACTCGGGGGATTTGTGACAAGCCATTTTTTCGGAGGCACCCCACAAGGCCTCAATTCAAAGCGCAGTCAGAGAGAGCAGGAGGAGAGAGGGTATACTGATGGGAGATGAACAGACTCTTATTACCACCACACATCGAAGGAGGCAGGCTGACGAATAGTTATGTCAGGTGGATACACTGAGGTCTCTAAATGGAGGAGGCACCTTTGTGCAGGTATCTGCCTTTGTGTGTGTGGGAATAAATGTGCAGGGATAAGTGAGGATAGTGCTATGCTGTCCTCTGGTGAAATTCAGGTTGGTATCATTATGTAGGTAATTCCTTTGGCACATCTCTGACATAATGGGAGATGATGGTAATGATATTTTAATGGCCGGTGCTGTACCCGGTGGCGAGATTCTAATACACGCTTTGCTTCTGCCACTCGCCAAGAATCAAGATTAATAGAAGCGAACAGCCATTATATTTACATGAGAAATCAAATCTGAGCACAGCAGATCTGGGCCTCTGTCAGTCTTTCTCGCTCTATGGGTCTGTTCTTCTTTTGCCTCCTTGTTTTGCCTCTTCACTCGGAGCCTGTGAATCGGATTTTATCATTTGGATTTTGGTTTTAGTGGCTGAGAGGAGAGCTCGGGTCCAGCTTGTGTGGCTAAGCGGACCTCGAGATCCTCCCTACGGTGGGAGGAGAAGGAATACAACTCGTTTACACAACGAGGTCTTTCTAGGGACGCTGTGTTTGTTTTGGGCTGCTCATAATCCAGTGGATGATCTCTCCATCAGCGCCACTGAATAGAGTAGGGCCATCGCCATCGGGCTAAATTTGATAAATAAATAATTGGAGAAGGGTGACAATGAAACACTGCAGGGACACAGGGGAGCTTCTTATTTAGGTTAAGGAGATTTGCTGGGATTATCTTGACATTAAAAACTGAGAAGGAAAATAGCTCTATGGGATGTAATCTTCAAGCCTTTGGCAATGTCAAGAGGCCACCTAACTGAGTATCCAAAAGTGCCATACTCATGGCTGACTGATTTTAGACTACTTTGGATTGGATTTATTTACTTATTACTCTGTCTATCCATCCATCCATCTATTTTGCTGGTCTTCACTGGTTTCTCAGCCTGGTTTTCACTGGTCTTTGCTTTTGGCCACTTTTCAGGCTGCAAACCATCTGGCCAGATAAACTCCAGCTTGTAGTTGACCATCTAAAAACCAGTGAACCACTAAAACTAGTTTTTATCAGGGTGATATGCTCTTTTCATATAGATCTTGCCACCTCCGTGACATAAATCAGTAAGTATGTCACTTTACAGTACCAACAGCAAGTCAAACGGAAACATTCCCATGAATAAAGAAGTGTTTTTCCATCGTCTTCTGGATCTGTTTGTGGAAGAGAAGGTAATTAGCAGGTTGCTCTGAAAGGATGACATCACTCTGACTGTCACTTTAGCGTGTGGGGTGTGTCGGTCTCAGCGGTTCCGCTATTGAATTATTCAGTCTATGTTATGGCCACTCATTACAGAGATGTCATTACCTCTTCTGTGTTTTCAGGACAGCTATTGCATTATCATAATAATCAATTTCACTGACTGCAGGGCTGTCTGAGCAGGGGGTAAGAATGTGTGTGTGTATAGGACATCATAACTATACACGGTTGTACTGATTCAGTAAGGACTTTGTCTTTGTAGTGTAGAAGTGCGCACATGCAGGTATGCGTGTGCTGTATGTTGGGGGAGGGCTCTTTAGGCTCAGTAAAATTTGCAGTCTTCCTGAAGTCAAGCTTTGGCAGCCTCCCTTTCCATTTAATTAGAGAGAAAGCATCTGCATCGGGGTTCTGACCTCAGAAAGGGAGCTGGAGTGGGAGGCAGAGAAGAAGGAGTGATACAAAGAGAGACAGTCAAAGATAGAGAGAGGCAGACTGATAGACTGTCAGAACAGAGATTATACGAAACAGGATTTTCTCAGTTATACTGGTCACTTCATGACAAACTATCAAAGAGTCCTAGAGTTGGGGTCTCGTTCACATATAATCGTGTAGCCCTACAAGTATTGTACTTGCGTGCACAGAAAAGGTCACACAAAATTCCTGATGGGTTTATGCAGATGTATGAATAATCCCTATTAGTTCCGTTTTTGATGTTTGTGTATACGAAGTTTGAGTTGAAGCTAAATTGTATTCTTATTCTAAGAATGTGTTGAATAATAATAAACTAGTAACACTTTACAATAAGGTTTCAATAAATGTTACAATAACATTTAGTTCACTTATAGTTAACATGAGCTAAGAATGAACAATACTTCTAATTTAATATTCATAGGTATTGTTAATCACAACATTTACTAATACATTGTATCCAAAGTTGTATCTGTTAACATTAGTAAATGCACTGTGAACTAACATGAACATTATTATTAACAAAGGTTAATAAATGCTGTGCAAATATATGTATCATTGTTAGTTTATGTTAGTTATTGTTAACAAATGAGACCTTTGTCACCAATAAACAATCTAATTATAAATATATTTAATTATATAAATGATTACATCAATTAGTTGTTTATATATAATTACACTTCAAAATAATTTTCAGTACATTTATTGCAAGTTTTATTGCAGAAAATACCCAGGTATTGCTATCTGATATATTGCCCAATACGTTTCATTTTAGTCACTGTCTTTTATAGTGGTGATTCACTCAAAGCGGTGATTCACTCAAAACGTGTGGTTCCATGAGCAATGATACTTCAAATCGTGTGCTTAGATGAATGGGAATGATAACTGATTGCTCTCTCCAACTTTTATAGACCTCCTTGGCACTTATACAGTATAATGCATGTTTGTGGAAACTCATTTTAATACACATAGAATTTGTCATCAATTAGATTATGCCAGGCATGTAATCTACTCTAAGGGTGATATTGCACATCAGAAGCTGTCAGAGATCTGTGTCTATTTTCCAAGTAGTTCTCTCTGTCCAAAACAAAAGGTATAAATCGCCATCCCTATGGCTGATGTTCTGAATACTGATTAGTAGTGGTCTTTTATTCTACTGATGCACTACTAAATTAGATACAAAAGTCCCCATAGAGTACCTGTGACAGTTATTAGTGCTGTTGGCTGTAATTACAAAACACATGTGCTTTAGCAGGCTCTACACAAGCTGTTATTCTGATAGTAATTAGACCCCCCTCTCTCTTTTTGTCATCTCTTTATTTTTCTCTTTCTAGTCTTTTCACTCGTGTGGTATTGTTCAAGGTTTAAAATAGGTGGCTTGGGTGAGTATCTTTCAATGCCATCCATTTTTAATCCCAAACTTCACATGATAGACCAAGATCACAACAGAGCTTTGAGAACGAGCACATCAGACGAATTACTGTGTTCTCTCAATCCAGCCTGTATTCTGTCAGGTACAGCATCAACGTGACAGCATCGCCTCAGACAGGCACAGATGCCCTGAGGGGGATTGATATGCCGGAGAGAGGGTCAAACATCCTTGACAGAGGAAATGTCCTTGTGTAAACAAAAGAATAAATCAATAAATAAATTCATATCTAGATTAACTGATAAGGTCATTTGTTCCATGCTGAATTTAATATGGCAGAAGATTCACCCAAAAATCAAAAGGAAAAAAAATCGCTGTCTTCTTTTCCACACAACAACTGTTCATTGTTACTTGCTCTGTTAAGCTCCAAAAAGCACCATAAAAGTAGTCCACATTACTTAAATCAATTAAGTCAATAAATCCCAATTCATCTGAAGTTGTTCAATAGCTTTGTGTGATGAATAGACCAACATTTTTAACTTAGGAACCAGATCATTCCACATTCAGTCAGATTCATGAAGGAATCAAATCTGTATGTAATGTAATTACTTTAGTTGATTTTAACTTCTAAAAAGTGTTGACTTCCTCGTAGAGATTGTAATTACAGCTTGTAAGATGGGAATTGTCTGAGAGCTCTTTCTTGTGCCACCTGTCTGCTGCAGATTCATTTAGGCTTTGATAGTGGTGCCATAAAAACACATAATTACAGCTACAAATATAACGTCACATGCTGTCATCTTGAGACTACAGTAATTCAGCATGGCATTCTCTAGTTAGTTTCCCTGGTTGTTAATCAGTTTCCACACCTGTTCTGTTTTATCATTGATTACACTCCCCATGTAGCCTGTTTAAGCCCCGTTTTTTAATTCAGTTCTTTGTCTGGTATTGTCAATGTTATTGTGTGTTTACTTTATCCCCTACAATCATCTGAGTTTTTCATTGCGGATTTAATTTTGTTTTCTACTCTTGTGTTCGTGCGCTTCTCTTCAACCCATCGTGCCATTGTGGAGGTTTTGGTTTGAATTGTTCTTTTGAGCTGGTTCTTTTCAGTGAACTGTTGATTGATTCTGAACTAAATGAATCATTCATTCACAAAATGGTTCGTGCAGACTTAATGATGCCTTAACAGCAGTTGCCATGTAAATTGCCCAACAGAGTGGTAGATAATATTGGAAATTTTCTTAAAATGTAGCCTGGTCATGAAAAGCTATAAAATTGCCTCTGAAGACTTGGACTATTGTGCACAAGTCAAATGCACTACTTATATGGCGGCTTATTGTTATTTCGAGAGATTGGAAGGCTTGGTCACTAAAAACTGTCATTGTAAAGAATAGAATTGTGTTTAAAAAATGTCCCTTTCTGTTCAGTTGGGGGAGAAAATAACATGTTTTAAAATGCAAGCAGGGGGAAAATACTAGAACAGTATTCAGGTGACTCTATAACTTATGTTCCCCTCCCTGCTCAAGTAAATGGAGTTTGACTTTATTTGGCATCATAAAATGTGGTTTGATTCAATGGTTAAAGAGCCAAATCTCATTAAAGCCACATGACTGTGATGTGTGAGAGCCAGTCACAGATAATGGAGTACCGTTGCTTTTATAAATCTTACGAACCAACTCCATTTGAGCCCCACAACTAACCCTTTACTCATGGGTAAGTTTTTAGAAGCAATGCTGTGTGTAAATAACAGATCACAAAGTTCAAACAAGCTTTGAATATAAAATGACAAAATACAATACAGTCTATTGTAAAGTTGTAAAGCAGACCAATACAGTTGTAAGCCATCGTAACTAATGAATGATTTCAAAGTTGTTTGTTGGATTTGTTTGCAGGTGCAGCAGTATTTGCTGTTGTGTTGTTTCTCCTTATTTGTTTTAGTCTTTTAGACTTTTCATGTCTGATCTAATGAAATCATGTTTTTTTTTGTTCAGAGAATGAAGTCAATATCCAATGAATCCACTTTGATTGTTATATAGTAAACAGGTGTCAGCACAATGCCAAAACACTTCCTTCCACATCATTGAAGTGGATAACTGGAAATTGCACCTCTGCTCATGTCTATCATGGCATTTTATGCATTCATGCATATACTGTGTCCAAAAACACTGATCCATTCACTCATTCTCTATTCGCTATATACTCAATTACACATAGTTCACCGTATTTATATTTTATGACATTACATATGCATCACATCCTAACCTGAATGACAAATGAAATTACTTGATATCTGATCTGACCATTCGGTTTTAAACCCACAAGTGGTTTGAGTTTGTACACAATGGCTTTTATATGATGATTTGATGTCATGCTACAAATTTTTTTACAGATTTGAGTGGAATATGTTAAAAAAGCTTTTGGCACCTGTTCTGAAGGCTGCTATCATTTTTCCGGAAATCTGTGATCCAAAGGATATAGTTGAGACTTCTTTTGTGGAATATTTAGTTTGATTTGGCTTCTAGGTCAAATAGGCTCTTCATTTTATCGTGTGGATATCATCTTTGAACCATCCAATTTTAGATCAGAAGGTATGAAAAGCGTGGAGACTATAGTAACCCATTTTATTACCTCATTATCTTTTTTTGTCATGGCTAAATGCGGCCATTGAGTACAGCAGTATCAATCAGGTAAAAAAAAAAAAAAAAAAAAAAATCATATTATGCCATTTGATGGTCTTTCTGGCACACTCCACAAAACCTTTCATTATGTCTGCTTTGTACACTGCCTCCATCATTTTATTATATTTGAGGACACCAGCTGGCTTCACCCCAGCGATGTGATCAGACTTCTCTCTAGCTGACATTGTTGATGTGTGGACAGTCTTAAAGACATGAACATCCTTCTTGCTATCTTTCTATTTACATTAAATTCTTCTTGTCCTTTGGTAAATGCTTGTGTAGCTTCTCGAGCTCATACCAACAGAGAGGTGTTTGAACAATGTGGGACTACTGTATGTACTGTATACTACTTTTATGTATTAAACAAGTTCCTCACAGTCACAATATTAATTTCTAAATGAATTAATGTTTTGAACTAATCATCTTAATTAATGATTCAATGACTCACCCATAAAGCTGCCAACTAGCGTATCGATGTAACCTGTAAAAAGAGAACAGTCACTGAAAAAAATCCCCCAAAATGCAACACAGTGCATCCATAAATGAACTTACCATGCAAGTATATTTAATTCTGCAATAATGGACTCTTTCCAGACATTGTCCACTTATTACAGTCTTTTGTTCTTGTAATTTCGCTGGGCCAAGCATCCATTATCTATAGACGGAAGCAATTTACCTTCAGCCTCTGCACACGCTGCACTTTGGCATGAGGTAGTTCATATTGCAGAGGCATTTGGCTGATAAAACATTCATAGTGCCAGTAGATCAGACCTTTTCTTATGGAAACCATGGGGTTAGGGAGCTGAATAAGTTATGTGTGCGAATAAGTTTGTTGACTTGTTCTTTCTGAGAAGTACTTATCAGAAAAGTCCATTTAATGGTGCTCAACGAGATAGACAGCAGCAAATAAGACTAATAGAGGCGAAAGCTATGTAGCATTTCTGTCAGAGGTCGAGAAAGAGCACTTGTAATTAGCAATGAAAACAGGCTGCTAATCAAGCAACTAATATAATGCCTCCAAGGATAATTAGTCATGGTGCATAACATGCCAAGAAGTGGCAGTCCACACCACTTTCAAGCGCTGAGCTGGTGCTTTCCACTCCCTTCTGCTGCGGGACTCCAGAGAGGAAGATAATGAGGGTGAACAGGGCACCATTCAGTGCAAACACCTCCATTTTTCCTCCTCATTTCGCAAGCAACACAAACCAGGTCCTCTTCCCCGATTTTCATTCCTTCTCTCTTCCTACCTCACCCCCTCCAGAGGTGATGTGTCTTCCTAATGTTTCCCTAATAATTGCTTAATTAATGAGTGAGACGGCCCCCCGCAGGCCGGTGTAAAGGACCGCCATGAGATGATCTTATGTGCTGCCGGTGTATTGATGGGTAGCAGTGTGGTGAAGTGAATAGAAGTCACAGATAGATGACAGGAGGTGGCAGAGGATGATTAGAACTCATTGACAACACTATAAAAGACTAAGAGGAGAATCGTACAGTGAGAAGCCACAGGAAACTTCACTAATAGATTGCTACTTTCTCCTTTAAATTAAACGTTTTCACTGAGAGGCTCTCTGTATGGTGTGTGTATTTTTCAGGTATGAATAGGGTGACCAGATTTGGACAGGCACCTTCCCCCCCACCCCATGATATGAGAAATTGTATTTCATGATAACGATATAATATATAGTTATTTTATTTTTGTTATATATATTTAAAAAAAGAACAAAGAAGAAAACTGCAAACAATAGGACAAATACGATAACGATACATTTTTCAGGTACAGTAGGCTTATTTAACATATTTTGTGGTTTGATTAACATTAATGACACAGACAAGTATTTTGGGCAGCTGTCACTTTAAGATCGAATGCTAGGATCTAATATACTGACACATATCCGGTTTTCAACAAGCTGCATGTTACGTTCACTTAAGCCATAACCGACTGTATTTACGTGAGATACTCCACATGATGAGCATTTTGACAGCTATGTCTATATTTGACCATTTAGACGCAAAGAGAACTGAATTTTGCCACTTTCTGAGATAGCGCTTCTGGAGCGTGTCATTCAGCGCGAAACAACATTGAGTTATTTTTTTTTTTTACAACTTACTGCACATGATAACTTGCTAAACTCTTTTTGAAGATCCTCGATACAATTAGCCTACAAATAGCACTTCTTTGACCACTTCAAGTCTGACTTGATCTCCTCCGTGCTCTCTAATATATCCTTCACTAATTTCTAGTTAATTGTTAATGAATTGTGATTGGATGGTATTTTTGTTCTCCAAAATATACTATAACGAGATTGGCGGCCTTTGAATAGGCTATTCTCATGTGTTTAGGCCATTCTCGCGTGACAGAAGACTACTACTCGCTTTTATGATCACCTAGCAAAGAAAATTTAGGAAAGAAGAAATACGGGACAAATTTTTTTTTTGTTTTCCATAAGAAGTCGGGACACCAAAAATAGAGCCGAAATACACGAGTGTCCTGGGGAAAATGGGGCATCTGGTTCTTCCAACGCCGTGGCATCAGCCAGGCAGAAGTACTTCCAAATCCACATTGTATTTGCTCAACAGTAGCAGGAGTGTAACAGATCTCGTCCACCAAAATCAAGCCTATGTTTTAGAGATGTGACGGTGATAATATTCTCCCACCGGTTAATCGACTTGTGACAACACCGGTAATATCGGTTTCACCGGGGGGTGCGATTTATTTATATTTTTTTTAACATGGCCTTTAAAAAGCTGGTGCTTAAATTAGCGTCAATTCATAGTTTGATTGACATGCGATCTGAGTCTGACCAATAAAAATCCACAATTTTTGTCCGACAAAGCAGTCAGGAGAGTTAGTAGATTAACGTTGGTGGATTTGAACTTGGCTTTAACTGAGGCAATCTGTCACGACACATTAAAGAGACACAAAACTGTAGGCCTATTTATTGTTTAATTTTCTTTGACTGACCAAATTTGAAAGTTGAGACTTTGTTTCATATTAAATACCTGCTCGGTCCTGTCTGTCAGCGCGTTGTCAGTGTCCTCGATTTTTCACTGCTTGAGAACATGGGTTGAATCCGAAAGTTTAAAATAAAACTAATTCAAAATCAAAATATGAATATGAATAAAACAAATTTTATTTTATTTTTAAATAACACTCCAGGGGTCTCATTTATAAAACTGTGCGTAGGAACCTTACTAAAAGTGTACGTGCACCCGAAAGGCAAAAATGGCGTACGCAAAAAAATATTCAGACTTATAAAACCGTTCGTACGCCAGAACCTGCGCAGAATTCACTTTATAAATCCCAGTCAGCGGACATGCGTCTCCACCCCGAAATAACCATATATGGAGCTTACAACGCCTAGTTTTACTATGCAGATCCTCATCTGCATATCATTTGCATATTAGTATTCATCCACGTGATAACGTTTAACGGTACAAGACACATTACATTAATACAAATCAAGTAGTTGCCTATCCTTGCCTTGTTTTTGAATACATAAATCAAATAGTGTAAAATACATTTCAGAGAAAGTTTTCTCAATCTTTTCCACTGGCCGAATTGTATTTTTAATTGCTTTATATTTTTTATGGAAACAGATAGGCCTTGGGCATTATTTGTACGAAACTATTTTCTCAGACAATCTGGTATTATCATGATAAGCAATTATCTCTGTGGTTAAAACATTAAAACACAGCACGCCACAGGAAGTGTTCAAAAACATCGCATCCACAACAATATTTCTATTGATTGAATTTGAATATAAAAAAAATTTGTAACTTCTCAGTACTGATTTCATGTTTAAGTGTTTAACTCCATTGATTTGAATGGCATATTTAATCTTTAATCTTGGTGAGTGAAATTATATTTGTATTATCTTTCTGTATATTTTTAATTTTCTTTAGATTTTCTGTCTAAAAGTGACCAAAAAGACACTTAACTCCAGGGGTCTCATTTATAAAACTGTGCGAAGGAACCTTACTAAAAGTGTACGTGCGCCCGAAAGCCAAAAAAGGCGTACGAAAAAAAATATTGAGACTTATAAAACCGTTCGTACGCCAGAACCTGCGCAGAATTCACTTTGTAAATCCCAGTCAGCGGAAGATTGTGCTCACATGCGTCTCCCCCCCCGAAATAACCATATATGGAGCTTACAATGCAGATCCTCATCTGCATATCATTTGCATATGATTATTCATCCACGTGATAACGTTTAACGGTACAAGACACATTACTTTAATAAAAATCATGTAGTTGCCTATCCTTGCCTTGTTTTTGAATATATAAATCAAATAGTGTATAAAATACATTTCAGAGAAAGTTTTTCTCACTCTTTTCCACTGGCCGAATTGTATTTTTAATTGAAGCAGATAGGCCTTGGACATTATTTGCACGAAACTATTTTCTCAGACAATCTGGTATTATCATGATAAGCAATTATCTCTGTGGTTAAAACATTTAAACACAGCACGCCACAGGAAAAGTGTTCAAAAACATCGCATCCACAACAAATATTTCTATTGATTGAATTTGAATATACAAAATGTTGTAACTTCTCAGTAATGATTTCATGTTTAAGTGTTTAACTCCATTAATTTGAATGGTATATTTAATCTACATGTTTATATCAGAAGTAAAACATAGTTTAAATCATTATTTTATTTATTTAAACTGTCATTTGCGTCAGTTTCACTAAACGGCCCATCGCGCTCGCTGGCGCGGACATTTAAGATGGGATGGATATTTGCTTCAAGTGACAGGCTTGGTGAGTGAAAGTATATTTGTATTATCTTTCTGTATATGTTTAATTTAGATTTTCTGTCTAAAAGCGACCAAAAAGACATTTAACTCCAGCTCACCATCGGTGTCGCCAAACTGCTCCGTCTCCAAAACGTTCGTACGCATGGGTCAGAGTTTGCGTGCAGGTGCGCACATTTTCCCGTCAAGTTTGTTTTTATAAATCACAACTTATGCGTCGGAAGTGGCGTACGCACATTTTTAGCCCCGTTTTGTGCGTACGCCACATTTATAAATGAGGCCCCAGGGGCCTCATGTACAAAGACTTGCGTTGAATTCATACTAAAACATTGCGTACGGACAAAGCTGTAAATGTGCGTACGCACAAAAAAACCCAGATGTATGAATCTCTGCGTACGAAGGATCCCAGGCATATTATCTTTGTACATCCCAGTTAACGTAAAATTGAGCGCACATGCACGAGCACAACGCCCCACCCAGTCTCCTCCCTTAATTAAATTAATTTAAATATGGTAATGAGTCCACTTTGGCAAAAGAAAGCAGTAAGAAAATGGCGGCAAGAAACAAAACTTTACAGAGAGTGAATTGGAGGTGCTACTATCGGAGGTAGAAACGAAAAAAAAAAATTTATTTGGAACTTTGTCCTCCGGAATTAATAACAAAAGGAAAAAATATGAGTGGGAGAGTTTGGCTGATGCCGTCAATGCGGTGGGATCTGAAAGTCGCACTGTAGAGTAGACTGATTACAGTTGAGACACTTTTTGCGTTTTGATTTTTCACACAAAAATAGACACTGAAAAGAAGTGCATTTCCACATGACACGACACACGACATTTCATTACCTTGTAGACTAAGATATTATCAATCAATAATACCCACAAGTAGTTTTATATTTTCCACAATTAGCTCATAAAAATAAGGTGCTTTTTGTCTCAGCTTTGTCTCAACTGTACCCATATCATGTGATACAGTTGAGACAGTGCATGGTACAGTTGAGACACCCCATTTTTAATGATGTGAAGGTAACTAACCATTCATTGTAAAAAAAAATAAAAAAAATTAAAAATAAAGAAAATAACAATTGGGCAACATTTTTGTTTATTCATCCATTTATATTCATTCATTTTATTTAAATTAGCACTGGTTAAAATGTATAAAGCAGGAACAAGATATGTAACAATATGTATTAATAATACACAGTTTAAATATCACATTTTATTTTCATTTGCATCCTATGCTGGCTAATTACGGCGTTTAAACTGTTATCATAACACTGAACAACTAAACAATGTGTTTCCTAATAGAACTCTATCGGGGGTACAGTAGATATGTGTCTCAACTATCCCCCGCTGGCCACCTCGCACATTTCTCTAGATTTTGCAATTACCTTGCATGACACAATACCATGAAATACAGAATAACGTTTGTGGTGATACCAGTTACGTTTAACAGTCACATAAGGATAATAAGCTATTCATTGTGGAGAGTGCATGGTGAAGTGAACGTCATATCTTAGAAAAAAAAACTTTCCCCGATATCTTCGGATCGGAGATGCGTCCGTTGTTCAAATTTCCCACGATCAAAGAGGACACAAATACGCACGTGCACAGCAAAAATCACAACTTGTGCTTGCTGCGAACGCAAGTTATTTAAGGTGTCTCAACTGTACACATGTCTCAACTGTACACAATCTACCCTAAATGACCTTAAAAAGAAATGGTCTGATATAAAGGTGGACATTACACCAAAGCTGCCATTGCCATAGACTAAGGGTTGTATCAATTTGCATATGCTTTTATATGTTCTTACTTAATTGCAAAATTGATAGAATATTCCCATAAGGCTCGACAATATATGTCAATTATAAAATGCAAATTAATAGCAATGCTTCCCACAGGTGGTGGTGCGATAGACTGTGGTGGTGGTGGTGCGATAGACTGTGGTGGTGGTGGTGGCGCAATGGATAAGACACATGCCTTTGGTGTGAGAGACCCAGGTTCGAATCCACTGTGAGACATCAAAGTGTCCCTGAGCAAGACACTTAACCCCTAGTTGCTCCAGAGGCGTGCGACCTCTGACATAATTAGCAATTGTAAGTCGCGTCAGCTAAATGTAAAAATGTAAATGTAGACTTGTAGAACAATTCGTTGTGTAATGTTTGCAACTTCACTTCATTGCCTGTAAGAGTCGACAACGGACAAAAACAATGAGAAATGTACGTACGCCAGACATGAAATTGGCGTGGAGGAACGCACATTCTCGCGTTAATTTCACTGTTAGTACATACGACCGTGAGCGTGAAAGCTGGCGTACGCAACGTTTTTGTGCGTACGCAAGATTGATACATGAGGCCCCTGGTCTCCGCACCAGTCACGTAACTGAAAACTATGAAAGCCATGTGACCGGCCAACCGGTAAAAAAATAAAAATAAATAATAATAAAATAAATACATTAAAGAAATTATTCCCTCTGATTATGTTTCATTAATAAAGTTTGACTACTCGCAGCGGTCTCGGATGCGCTTAGAGCTCGTGTGAATTGCACGTATAAAATGAAGTTAACGAACAACCTTGATCCATCAGGAAACGGAATTTCACTGCGCTTCATGAAGACTTTTTCTTTTGCGTGAAGAAGCAGTTCGCCAGAGATGTGTTAAAAGATAGCGGAGTGCATTCATGATTATTAGGCTACGGGTATAACATCCTCCTGGCGCCGGGTCTGAGTGAGTAATTTACTCTCTTACCTTTGTTCTTTGATTAACATTAATGGCACTTTAAGACCAGCCGCTGCTCACAGAGACACGATATGACACGCGTCCCATTTTCTCACGTCTTCGTCTTTTCTCTGTGTGTGTGTGTGTGTGTGTGTGTGTGTAGGCTAATGGGCAGGACTTACAGCGGGTCTATTTCTTGTCGCGCTTGAATGGTTTAAAAGCATTCACATTAATAAGAGCGTGATCATACAACGCTAGTCAAATGGTGACAGAAAAAAACGGATACTGCGTAATTGCGTTAAATATTTTTAATGATATAAACTTTTTTTTTTTTTTTTGTGCCGCGGTGGGCAAGTGATGAAACCGGTGTTGCGACTGAACACCGTGTAACACCAGTAACATCGACTATCGTAACAAGCCTACTATGTATATCACATGCCCCATGCCAATAAATGCTCAGGAGCTTACAGCGGTGCTAACAGACATTTTTAATCTATCACTTTCCCTAGCTACTGTGCCTGCTTGTCTTAAGACGTCCACTATTGTACCAGTGCCAAAAAAATCAGTAGTGGAAAGTATGAATGACTATCGTCCCGTGGCTCTTACTCCACTGATCATGAAATGCTTTGAGCGACTGGTTTTGGCTCACATAAAGGACACTGTTAACATCAAGGTGGACCCCCACCAGTATGCTTATAGAAGGAACCGGTCTGTGTCTGACGCAGTGTCAACTGTCATCCACTCTGCTCTCACCCACCTAGAGAGCAGGGATTCTTATGTCAGGCTGCTCTTCCTGGACTTTTCATCTGCCTTTAATACCATCATTCCGCAGACATTAATAAACAAACTGCTGCTGCTGGGACTAAGACCATCCCTTTGCAATTGGGTCCTGGACTTCTTGACAAACAGGCCACAGTCGGTTAAGATCCACGGCACCTCATCTTCCACCCTTATACTCAACACTGGCTCCCCACAAGGATGTGTCTTGAGCCCTTTGCTGTATACATTTACATTTACATTTACATTTAGTCATTTAGCAGACGCCCTTATCCAAAGCGACTTACAAATTAGGACTAAGTTCAGCGAGTCATCATAAAGAGGCAAAAGCAACAACAACGCAGGAAGTGCTCAAAATACGAAGTTCTGGTATTATTCAGAGTAGCATAAGCCTGATAAGTGATGTTTCAAAGGGAAAGGATTTTTTTTATTTTTTATTTTTTATTTTTTATTTTTTTTTTTTTTTTATAAGGTTAAGTGCTCACGGAAGAGATTGGTTTTCAGCTGTTTTTTGAATGTTGTCAGGGATTCTGCATTCCGGATGAGGGTGGGGAGAGCGTTCCACCAGCATGGAACTGTAAATGAGAATGTTCTGGAAAGTGATTTTGTGGCTTTCTGTGATGGAACCACGAGACGTCGCTCGTTGACCGATCGTAGGTGTCTGGTAGGGATGTAGACTCGTAGGAGTGAGTGAAAGTAGGAGGGAGCTGAGCCTGTGATAGTTCTGTAAGCAAGCGTCAGAGCCTTGAACTTGATGCGAGCAGCTAGAGGTAGCCAGTGCAGAGAGATGAACAGAGGAGTGACGTGGGCCCTCTTGGGCTCGTTGAAGACAAGACGAGCTGCAGCATTCTGGATCATCTGTAGGGGTTTGGTCGCACATGCTGGGAGTCCAGCCAGAAGGGCATTGCAGTAGTCAAGCCTAGAGATGACCAGGGCCTGGACGATAAGTTGTGTTGCATGCTCAGTTAGGAAAGGCCTGATCTTCCTGATGTTGTGCAGTGCAAACCTGCATGATCGAGCTGTCTTTGAAATGTGATCTGTGAAGGTCAGCTGGTCATCAAACGTTACTCCAAGATTTCTGACCGATCTTGATGGGGTGATTAATGATGACTCTAGCTGGATGGTGAAGTCGTGCTGTAGAGACGGATTGGCAGGGAGGACGAGAAGCTCAGTCTTTGCCAGGTTGAGCTGCAGGTGGTGTTCCTTCATCCATGTGGAGATGTCCGCCAGACAGCTTGAGACCCGTGCAGCTACTGTGGGATCATCTGGTTGAAAGGAGAGGAAGAGCTGTGTGTCATCAGCATAGCAGTGGTAGGAAAAACCGTGTGCCTGTATGATGTGTCCCAGTGATGTGGTGTAGATGGAGAAGAGGAGGGGACCAAGAACTGAACCCTGGGGAACCCCTGTGGTCAGCTGATGTGCTCTGGATACCTCGCCTCTCCATGCGACCTTGAAGGACCTACCTGTGAGATAGGACTCAAACCAGTGGAGTGAAGTTCCTGTGATGCCCAGTGATGAGAGGGTGGACAGAAGGATCTGATGATTCACCGTGTCGAAGGCAGCAGACAGATCCAGGAGAATGAGGACTGAAGATTTGGAAGCAGCTTTTGCGATCCGTAGGGCTTCTGTGACTGACAGTAATGCAGTCTCAGTTGAATGTCCTTTCTTGAAGCCAGATTGGTTGACATCCAGCTGGTTGTTTAGAGACAAGAAGGATGTTAGTTGGTTGAAGACAGCTCTTTCAAGTGTCTTCGCAATGAATGGTAGGAGAGAGATAGGTCTGTAATTCTCTACCAATGATGTGTTTAGCGTTGGTTTTTTGAGCAGTGGAGTAACCCGAGCCTGCTTGAATGCTGTAGGGAAGGTGCCAGTGTGGAGGGATGAGTTGATGATGTGTGTGAGTGATGGTAGAAGTGTGGGAGAGATGGCTTGTAGAAGGTGTGAGGGGATGGGGTCAAGCGTGCAGGTGGTAGGGTGACTGGAGAGGAGAAGTGTAGATACTTCTTCCTCGGTTAGCGAAGAAAAGGAGGACAGAGGGGTATTGGCTGTGGAAGGGGTCGGTCTGGGTTCCTGTGTGTGTGGAGCTGAGAACTGACTGCTGATAGCTGTTGTTTTGTTGGTGAAGAAGGTCGCAAAATCGTCAGCAGTTAAGGAGGAGGCGGGAGGTGGTGGAGGTGGACAGAGGAGAGAGTTGAATGTCTTGAAGAGTAATCGTGTGTTGGAGGAGCTGTTGATCTTGTTGTGGAAGTATGAAGATTTTGCAGCATGAACATCAACAGAAAAGGAGGAGAGGAGAGATTGATACATACTCAGGTCAGATGCGTCTTTTGATTTGTGCCATTTCCTCTCCGCTGCCCTGAGTTTGGTCCGGTGTTCCCGAAGAACCTCAGATAACCAGGGGTTAGAGGGAGTAGTGCGTGCTGGCCTGGAGGAGAGAGGGCAGATAATGTCTAGAGAAGAGATTAGAGTGGAGCATAAGGTGTCCGTTGCGGTATTCACATCCAGAGATGAGAATTGTGAGGGTGGGGGAAGAGAGGATGACACGGCAGAGGAGAGATGGGAGGGGGAAAGTGAGCGCAGGTTTCGTCTGAAAGTGACTGGTGGTGGGGGTGGGGGTGCAGGGGTAGAGAGTTGTAGACTGAAAGTAATGAGGAAATGATCTGAAACGTGGAGAGGTGTCACCAGGATGTTTTCTGTGGTGCAGTTGCGTGTGTAAACCAGGTCCAGTTGGTTGCCTGATTTGTGAGTAGCTGTGGTGATGAGTCGTTTGAGATCGAAAGAGGCTAGGAGAGAGGTGAAGTCTGTTGCATGTGGCTTTTCGAGATGAATGTTGAAGTCACCGAAGACTAGAAGTGGGGTGCCGTCCTCAGGGAAAGTGGACAGCAGCACATCCAGCTCATCTACAAAGTTACCCAGCTGACCTGGGGGGCGATAAATGACTACAATATGGATTTTAATGGGGGTTGTAAGTGTAATAGCATGATATTCAAATGAGTTGTTGTTGCATAGAGAAGAGAGCGTGGAGTATTTGCAATTGTTAGAAACGAGAAGCCCTGTACCCCCACCTCTCCCAGACTGGCGAGGGGAGTGGGAGAAGGAGAAATTGCTAGAGAGAGCAGCAGGGGTTGCTGAGTCTTCTGGACGAATCCAGGTCTCAGTCAGCCCCAAGATACTAAGAGTAGAATGAGATGCAAAGGCTGGAATGAAGTCAGCTTTATTGACTGCTGACTGACAATTCCATAGACCCACGGAAAGAGAGAGAGGAGTATGTGAGGATGTGGGGATGGGACGCAGATTGGCAGTATTGCGCTGCCTATTGCGCGTGATGAAAGGACGGTGCCGAGAGATAACAGGAATGTATTGAAAGCACATGTTGATTAAGGTGAACAATAAGGTAAGTAGAGGGAAGAGAAAGGGAAGAGGAGATACGTAAGTGCCTTTCTGGTGTCCTTGCTCGGTGGAGTCGCGCAGGTAGAGTCGCTGGTCTTTTCCCGAGTCGGTCTTCACACGAGGAGCCTGAACACGAGAGCTGAACGCTTCCGCTGACGCTTCCGCGACAGCGCGCAAATTACACAGATATACGGATAATGCTTTCACCGCTTGAGTGAGTACAGCTGTTTCGGTCGGGCAATTAAGTGTAAATAACGCGAAAATGTTGCAATTCCAACCTGCTAGGAGCAAAGGCTTAAGTGCAAATGTAACAATAATTTTAATTTTCACTCGCGGCTGTTGTTAATTGTGCCAACGCGTCTCTCTAAAATACAGGATTATGTGAAGTTAAAAATACAAAGTAACAATAGAATCGAAGATAGGCTTACCTTGACTAAAAACAACAATGAAATAACAGGGTGAACAGAGTATTCTGGCAAAAACACTTGCGCGTTCTAGCTGTGCCTCTAGTATGCTTGTCGCTGGTCCTGCTGGAATGATCTGAAATGTCTCTATTTAAAGCTATTCTTGCAGATGCTGTTTCGGTCGGGCAATTAAGTGTAAATAACGCGAAAATGTGGCAATTCCAACCTGCTAGGAGCAAAGGCTTAAGTGCAAATGTAACAATAATTTTAATTTTCACTCGCGGCTGTTGTTAATTGTGCCAACGCGTCTCTCTAAAATACAGGATTATGTGAAGTTAAAAATACAAAGTAACAATAGAATCGAAGATAGGCTTACCTTGACTAAAAACAACAATGAAATAACAGGGTGAACAGAGTATTCTGGCAAAAACACTTGCGCGTTCTAGCTGTGCCTCTAGTATGCTTGTCGCTGGTCCTCTAGTATACGCTCCTCACATATGATTGCTCTGTAACACGTCTGAGCAATCACATAGTGAAGTTTGCAGATGACACGGCTGTGATTGGACTGATATCTAATAATGACGAGTCAGCGTATAGGCAGGAGGTGGAGGAACTCATGGTCTGGTGCAGAGAAAACAATCTCTGCATCAATGTGGGAAAGACTAAGGAGATGGTTGTGGATTTTAGGAGGAGGGATCATACTCTACCTCCTCCCATCTTCATTGATGGAGTAATTGTGGAGATGGTGACCAATTTTAAATATCTGGGCTTGTACATCTCCAACAACCTCACATGGGCCACAAATACAGCCAGCATTATTAAGAAGGCCCACCAACGTTTGTACTTTTTGAGGAGGTTGAAGCAGGCCGGCCTCAACCCTGCTATCCTGACCTGTTTTTACCGGTGTGTGGTGGAGAGCACATTGACATCCTCCATTACCGTCTGGTATGGAAACTGCTCTGCAGCTGACAGGAAGGCGCTGCAGCGAGTAGTTAAGTCTGCTAAGAAAATAACAACAAATGACAGCCTTCCTTCCCTAGATGACATCTATGTCAGCAGGTGCAGAAGCAGGGCATCGAATATTATGAAGGACTCCACTCACCCGGCGCATAAACTGTTTACCACCCTCCCCTCTGGCAGAAGGCTGCGCAGCCTTAAAACAAGAACTACAAGGCTAATGTGCAGCTTCTTTCCAGAGGCTGTGAGGCTTATGAACTCCTTGGTTTAGAGCTCCTCCTGCCCTCTGCTCGCTCGCTGCTGCTACTGCACAAGGCACTTTAATGATGTCATATGGTTTAATTATGGTTCTGATTGTTTATTATGGTTAAGAATATTTTTAATGTTTTATATAGGTCTACGTTTTATATGTTTTATATAGGGTCTATCTTAGAATTGTAAATTGTTGTTTATTTTGTATTACGCTGCTGGACCTGGGAAACGAATTTCGTTCCTTCATGTTTAACATGTTTGAATGACAATAAAGTGAAACTGAAACTGAAACTGAAACTGAAATGCAGGTTGAAATAATCCACTCCGAGAGTTGTCATGGCTGTCATGAGCATATAGTATAGTTTAGTAAAATAGTATAGTAACTGGCCCATCCTTCATTAACAGACTTTTTGCAAAGCCTGGATTACTCCGTGACAGTTTCTGTGCTGGAAACTGTTAAAATGAATCAGAAATTACCAATCTTAAGATACTTGTTCCAAACACTTGGATAGTTAGTTCTTTTGGTGCTGTAGTACTGGAATATAATTATTATCAATCCTACTTCCTCTTTATACCTCACCATGACTGGCTAACTAGGAAACACTCTCTCATACTTTTGAGTGTGAGTCTACAAGCAGTTTACTCTGAAAAACTCAAATACAATGTCAATAATTTTACACAAAATGATGTGAGAATAATTGAATAATTTCCCCATAAACTTTTACCATTGTTTGTGAATTGTTCTCTGCTGATTTTATGTTGTTCGCTGTTTCGTGACCCTCGCTGTGTGCGGGGGTGTATTGTTTTGCAGATAGAGGTTTCACCTTGAGAGCTTATGATGTGTGATATGAAGGTGTATTAAAAGAACGGGAGTAATTGAATTGCTGTTATGGTTCAGAATTCAGTGCATTATGGGGAGCTTTAACTTGGATGGAGATATGCTAGATTATAGACTACATGTACTATCAGAAAACACATACAGTTTCATGGTACATCACCCCATATTTATCTATTGCAATCTCTCATATGCTGTCATATTGCATGGATATACTGTATAGTGTTTCATCTTCAACAGACTGAGTACCTCACTAACTCATCATTAAAGCTGGTGAAGCCAGCTGTGTTTAAGCGAGACCAAATATGATTCAGTCTCACTTTAACTAGAAAATGAATATGGTAGCTGCTTGTGCATGATACATTATTGAAGGATTCAATATGTTTTAAAATGTATGTGCTTTTTGGGGCCATAGATTTTGGCTTCTTTTTTTTCTTTTTTTTTTTCTTTAAAACCAGCAACAACTCTAGGGTTTCAGCCTTAGGGGCTCAGTCTCGAATCTGAATATGAGTTGGTATATTTGCAGTGTGAGATGTCACAAGTTCAAATCTTGCTTAACTGACAATTTTAAATAAACCAATTAAAATGGCATCTGTTTGTCAGTAGCTGTATATCAGTAATGATGTTACTTGAACTTTTCTTGCACTTTGGCATAATTGGTTGCACTTTATTTTGTGACTTCACTGGAAAACAGAGCTGGTGGATAAGCGGTTGAGTAGTGGAGCATGCAATACCTAATGTAATGACCTTTAAAGTTTTTTAGCGACTGGTAAGGTAGTAGCTTACTGCAGTAATTTTTGGCAAATGTGAAGAGAGATCACATAACATATATTTTTTAAAAAGGTCTGGAATAGGGTTATTATAGGTAACTCACAATAATTTTTTTTTTTTTTAAATACAAAAAATGTGTTGCTTTAAATAGAACATTAACTGAAATTAAATAAAATATATAAAATAAATAAACTTTAATTTTATTTCAGCTATTTGCCAAGGCAACTTGGTGTTTAACTTTAAAAATAATTAAATAATTTGGTGTTAGCAAAATAATTTAAACAATTTGGTCTTCGCAAATTAGCGTGCGAGTTTTGAGTTTTCTTTTGCCTGTTCTCGTTTAAAATTGATTGAATGTGTAAATTGGCGAGACAAATCCAACGGTATCTCAAGACCAGTTCGTACAAATTCGTACGAGTGAGTAAAATGTGACTGATTCGTATGAATTTGTGCAACCACACTCATACGAATTTGTACGATTTGTCTAAACTCCAGTGATGGTTAGGTTTAGGGGTGGGGTCAGGGGTAGGTCATTCGTACGAATTCATATGAATTGGGCAACTCGTAAAATATGTACGATTTAGCAAAAATCTTACGAGTGAAGTCGTATGAATTCGTACGAATTAGCCACCTCATAAAATTCATACAAATTGCCGCGAGATTGGGTTGGACAAAACACGTGTAAATGACAATCTTTTACTCTATGACTTGCAATAGATGGTTGGGTTTACATGTTTTTGTCCTTCACATTTTTTTGCATGCAAACGACAACATTGTCAAAATGGTCCCAGTTCACACAGATCCACGGAAACGACAAAAAAATCTATATTATGCACACCAGGCCAGTAGTTGGCGATGTTAAGAAACACTACACGCCTACTGAACGTGTAATACTCATGCACATGATGTGTCTGTTTTCAAAAATTCACGTTGTCAAAAACATACACTTTGAACCCCATTTTCTAAAGTTTTCAAAACCCTGTTTTTAGGCCGAGTGTCCAAAATGCATAAACCGTTTTCCGTTTTTAGTTGAAATGGCCCCTAATCTGCGAATCACATGTGTACCGAACCGTTGGGCTTGGTCTGTATGGATCGTGGATCAACTAACTAACCCTAACCTAACAGTCTACTAATTATCTGATGAGAGTTAGTTATAAGGTTACTGCAAATTGACTTGTAGTTAGTAGAATGTCTAAAGTGGACTATCGAAATACCCAACGCTCTATTGAAGTGTCACCATTATATAAATAAATAATATTCTGTATATATATTCTGACTGACAACAGTGCTATCTATCTATCTATCTATCTATCTATCTATCTATCTATCTATCTATCTATCTATCTATCTATCTATCTATCTATCTATCTATCTATATATCTATCTATATATCTATCATCTATCTACAGTTTCTATCTATCTATCTATCTATCTATCTATCTATCTATCTATCTATCTATCTATCTATCTATCTATCTATCTATCTATCTATCTATCTATCTATCTATCTATCTATCTCAATGGCAGCAAAACATTTTGTAAATGTCTTTATAAAATGTATTGGTTGTTTATTATTATTATATATATATATAATATACTTCTATTCTTCTTGTTCTTCTTCACTTCTTCTTATCTGCTGCTCTTCAATAGGGATTATGGACTCCACTGAAGAACAACTCCCGTTCACAAGCCAGTGTTTGCTACTAACACCATGCTAATGAGCCATTATGTCACCAGAGGGCTAGGGAATAGTCCTGACTACATAAGCATGAGGTGTCGGGTCAATTCCACATGAACATCAACCGTTAAATAATGCCTTTCATCCATCTCTCCATCAAATGCAGCCTTTATCCAGACAGCAAGTGTAATCAAAACACTGGGGCACTGCTTTCCCCCAGTGGCCATTCAGCGGGCATTGTGCCCGACTAATTAAGGCTCTAATGGAGTGGGCAGCATGCCTGCTGTTAACCATGGACCTCTGGGCCCCCTTGGGACCTGCTTAGTGCTGTCCTTTAGCAGAGAGAGGACGTTTTCGTGCCCCGACCGTCAAAAGTAGTCTGACACACTGCGTTGAAACTCATCATGAGCCTCTGCAGCTCTCTAACAATTGTAGATGTCACATAATTGCTTACATTATGAGACAACATTTGAAAAATTCAAACATTGCGGTTCAAAGTGGCCCTCAATAGCCCAGTGTTGAGACAGATTAGCAGGTTCATCTTTCCAGCCAAGTTCTGCATCATTTGACCTAAAAATGACTAACAGAGGCAGTGCAAAACATTTTGATTTACCAAGTCTTTGGCAATCTTTTATAATTATAATATATCATGTACCATTCAGTTTTACATAAATTAAATTGTTATATCATTTTTAAAGAAAGCAAAATCCTTTTTTAATAATCTGAACATTGGGATGTAAATTGATCGATTGATTTACATCCGAATGTAATCAATCAATCAATCAATCAAATCATTTTTTTATTTTGTTTTAATTAAAGTGATTAATTTAATACGGTTTACCATTTGCTATTAATTTTAATCCAATTTACCATATTTTTTTTTTACATAAGAATATGACTATTACAAATAAACATTTTTAATAAGCTATATGGTAAATTATAATATTTTTTAATATATCATGGTAAATAATAAAATAATTGGTAAATATTAACATTTATTGAATTTTATTGTAAAATGTATTGTATTGATTATAATAATATTGTATTATAAGAAACTATTATAAGAAGCAGATGATCTCAATATCACCTTTTTATCAACTTTTGGAAAACATGAATTACAGTGTATTTGGCCAAATGTGTTTACGGTGTTTTTTTATTATTGGTATTAAGTGTTTGTTGAGAAAAAAAAGGGTCTTTCATTCTTCTGCCACCAATGTACCCTAATTTTCATCTTTCCTGAGTTCCCTCAGTCTAAAGGTGACCATTTATGCAAAATTAGAGGCAACACATCTTCAGATTGTCATTAGTGTTGATTCAAGTGAGAACACTACAGTTCTATTCTTATATGACTGCTGATGTTAAATGATTAATGTGGCCCATATTCCTGTCTGAGATGGAGTGTGACATGACGGGATGTATCCTGAAAAATCAATGATTTTCTGTTGACTGCGCACAGTTGACTGAAGCCTTGTGGATTAATTTACCATTGAATCAATTTGTTGGCCTGTCCCAAGTTTGATGTGTCATTACATTTTGTACCGTTTAGATCAGAGGTCAGAGAGAGGAAAAACTTTAGATATTTACAAGACTTGGAAGTAATTCTGTGTAATCCATAAAGTACAATATTGTGATGAGGCCAGCCTATATAT
This sequence comes from Leuciscus leuciscus, assembly GCF_965113295.1. Taxonomy (NCBI): domain Eukaryota; kingdom Metazoa; phylum Chordata; class Actinopteri; order Cypriniformes; family Leuciscidae; genus Leuciscus; species Leuciscus leuciscus. Next base: position 8,158,189 of record NC_138736.1, read on the forward strand.
TCTCCTAAGATTAAGTTCCTGAAATTCTCTCTCTCAGCTCTAATTTTGTGATGTATGTGGTGTGAGGGTTGCTCTTCAAACGCTCTGAACCAAGCCTTTGAATCTAGGAGATCAGAACATCTTGCAAGCTTTGGTTGCCCTGAGAAAACAGAGACTGAGAATTCACTTTGATAAACACATATCTTTAGGCTAGATTAAACCAGAACTCAGCAAACCCAGCGTGCCTCTCTCTGCACACAGGCTGTTTGAACATCCTCACCAGGGAGAAAAAAAAAAGCCTCCTGCTGCAAATTTTATTTAATCTTTTGAATCATTTCCTCAAAACACAGACACAAAAAAATGGAGAAATGGGGGAATACTGAGCATCCAAAAATACTTTTTCCTGTCTATCAAAATATAGAAGTCGAGATAATGTAGGTTGATAAAGGATCATCCCATCTTGATTTCGGGAAGTCTCCATGAATATTAATACACCGATCAGAATGAATAAAGCATCGACCTCACGTCTCTCAGAGCTTCTTAGTCCCTTTGATACACCTTAAAGTGGGAAAATTGGAGGATTAAGATGTGCACTAGGGGAACACTTTATTCTGACTGACAACAGTGCTACCTATCTATCTATCTATCTATCTATCTATAGTATCTATCTATCTATCTATCTATCTATATATCTACAGTATCTATCTATCTACAGTATCTATCTATCTACAGTATCTATATATCTATATATCTACAGTATCTATCTATCTATCTATCTATCTACAGTATCTATCTATCTACAGTATCTATCTATATATCTATCCATCTATCTATCTATCTCTCTATCTACAGTATCTATCTACAGTATCTATCTATCTATCTATCTATCTATCTATCTATCTATCTATCTATCTATCTATCTATCTATCTATCTATCTATCTATCTATCTATCTATCTATCTATCTATCTATCTATCTATCTATCTATCTATCTATCTGAATGTACATAACTAACAGCTACTTTCCCACCACAACAGCCCACCACAAGCTGTATGCTGCTAAAAATGACAAACTTTCAAACCAAAAACATCTGTTACATTTGTGCTACAGTATACAGTGTGTGTGTCAGAACGCTCAAAACAATAATTATCTTCTGCTTAACTTAGAATTATGGACAGTGAGTCAACAGATGTTTGAGTTTGGTTGGTGAGCTCTTTGGGCTGTGTCCAGGGAGACAAGCGATCATGTTATAATTATTATAAGCCTCAACAAAAATATCTGATTTTCTCATTTCTTTTTTTTTAACTGTGATATTTTCTTTGGTTATTAGGAGATGCTTCAAGTCTTCTACATTTTTGAAATGCAGAATGTAGTCATCAAACTAATTCATACTGACTGACTACAGTTGAGTTAAATAGATAGTTTATCCAAAAATGTTTATTCTGTCATCATTTACTTCTCCCTAAAGTTATTCAAAACATGAATCAATTTATTTCTTCTGATGAACACAAAATAAGTTATTTTGAAGAATTTGGGTAACCAAACAGTTGATGGTCCCCACTGACTTATATGGGTAAAAAAATGGCTAGTATGGGGAACAAATTCTATGGAAGTCAATGGGGCACATCAACTGTTTGGATACTGACATTCTTCAAACTATCTTCTACAGTAAATTACAGAATTTGTTATTTTTTGATGAACTATCCCTTTAAGGAGCAGGAATAAGAAGATAATAGGAGAATAAAGACAGAATAGAAATTCTAACCCAAAATAACCACACCAAATAATGCTTGCATCCTTTTACACAAATTGTTAACACCAACAACCAGACATCTAGACCACTAACAAAGCCTTCATAGTGTTTAGATGAAAGGAGAGAAAGCACCATCTAAGATTTGTTTAATTAATTTGTATTTGATTATATGTTTTTGTTTATTTTATCTCAGAAACAGTGCTTGACACAGGGTACCTCTGAAAGAAAAAAATCCATTAAAATGTATTATGTAACATTTATTTATCATTATCTGCATTAACATGCACAATGCACTGGTGATTGTTGTCATTTATATGCGTTTAGTCAAGCATACTTAGACTGGCGACACTTCGACACTTCGACAGGTATCGAGGTCAGCCTCTACACACCCACAGCAAGAACAACAGTCCAATCTCAATTACTGAACAACAGGAGCAACACATTGCAGAACGTTTCAGCATATAATGAGAAAAATGCATATGGTACAGTGATTTGTGTCTTATTTACGTTGTGAATAATGAGTAAATGCTCTGAAACTACCAGAGACTTTAAAGATCTTGGGGAAAGTTTCATCTAGTCTAGTCTTTCGTAGCCAGGCCTTCAGACTGACTGCAGAAGGTCTGGACTCCAAAGTAGCTTTCATTGGCCAAAGACCGCCCAAGAAGCCATCTGACTGGGGTGTAAAGCAGCCAATCACAAATAATTTTATTCAGCGTCAGGTTTAGGGAAAATGTAAAATCAATGTCCCTACAAAATCAGAGTGGCGTGTAAAACTCTTGGTTTACATATTTTTCACATACTTTTACAAATCCAGCATTTAGCTGATCCTGACAAGCGCTTATTGTCACAGTGGTAAACACTACGGCTTTCTTCTTCCATGAGGGTGTTTGGCGTCATAATAACTTCGTTTCCAGATGGACTATTAAAGAACACACATCTCCTGAAAATCCTGTAGAATTCAAATAATCAGATGACTACTTTGAAGCTCCCTATCTTTTAGGATTTACTCTTGAATTCACCATAAGAGGTTTTACCCTTTGTTCACCCTTTTTTATATTGTACTGCAGCTGTCAAAAAGTTTATCTGTAGACAAAGAAAAATGAAAGGATTATTTTAATAATGCATGTTGATTCTTGGAATAAATACCTGGCAACCTAAGGAAAGCCGAAAGAGCAAGTGAGGGGGTAAGGTACAGAGGTGCATTTGATGTCACATCACAAACTAGAGATTAGGTGAGTTCACACTAGGAATTTTGAGGCAGGGTATTTGGCTGATTTTCATTCTTTGTGGTTGGGTTTTGAGTTGACTTTGGGATGGAAATTGAAAATTATACACCATACTTTGTCAATAAGTATCAGCAAGTGTTACTAACCATTGCTCACCATACTAACCAGAACTCCCCAGTCCGGTGGTCCTGAGTCTGGTTGTCCCGTGTCCGGTGGTCCGGCTGCAGCATCACTCAAGTCGTTCACCTTGGCTCCATCCTGCTACTTCATCGCAGTCATGCAGTCGCTCCATGCTCCTGTCTTGGCCACGGAGGCCATTCCAAGCTCCCTCATCTTGGCCACTGAGATCGTTCCAAGCTCCCTCTTCTCAGCCACGGAGGCCATTCCAAACTCCCTCTTCTCAGCCACGGAGGCTGTTCCAAGCTCCCTCGCCTCGACTAAGGAGGCCATTCCAAGCTCCCTCGTCTCAGCCACGGAGGCCGTTCCAAGCTCCCTCGCCTCGATTAAGGAGGCCGTTTCAAGCTCCCCCATCTCGGCCAAGGAGGCCATTCCTAGTTCCCTCATCTCAGCCAAGGAAGACATTCCAAATTCTTTAAATTCATCCAAGGAGACCATTTATGCCCCCTTGTTTCACTCTAGAGGTCCTCAGCTCGGCCGGTTCCTCCATTCCACCATGGACTCTGAAACCCCAGGAATCTTCTACTCTGCATATAGTGATCTTCTACATCGTGGTTTACACCATGGCCTCCTGATCCTCCATGGGGTCCACCTCTGCTCCATGGCCCAGGTCCGCTTCAGCTCCACGATCCAAGTTCTCCTCTGCCCAGGCCCACCTCTGCTTCCTGGACTGCCTCTGTTTCCTGGTCTCTTTCACCAGGGGCTCTTTGCCCTCCTCTCTGTCCTGAATTTTAGTTTGTATTTACTTCCTTGTTCCTGTTTTTATCCCCTGTTTCCTTTTGTTCCCATTTCTAGTTTGTTTCCATAGTTACTCATTGGTTAATAAGTCCCACCTGTTTCTTGTTTGGTTGCTCATAATCTTGTGTATTTAAATCCTCAGTTTGGTTTTATCTTGGCTCAGTGTTGTCTTTGGTTGACAAAGCTGTCACGTTCCTCGCGCTGTGGATTATCTTCTTTGTTTTTGTGCTAAATAAAATGTAATAGCTTTAAATATATCCTCCTATCTTCCTCTTGTAAGACCCGCCATAACAATGATAGTGATGGCAAAATCGAGGCCTCGTGAACCAATGAAACAGTTGAACCAAATGTGCCATATTGTTTCGAGGCTTCGAATCAATCCGACACCCGTCTCAACGGTGACACCTAGTGGTCACTTGCAGGTGTTGATCTGAAACAACCTTGACGAGCCATTAAAAAAATGTGTTGTTTTTTTATTATTATAATGTTCTAATATGTGAAGCTTGTAACCTATAGGCTCCTCACTGTGCATGTTATTTTGGTCATGAAAAATGAATATTAATAAAAGAAATCAAGCCACAATGTCTCACTTTTTTAGAGATTTTTATTCAAAAATATTCATTTATCTGCTGTGGAAGGACTTAGCCTACTTCTTTTTTTACAGATAATTTCTCCAGCCTTTGAAAAAATCCTCTCACAAAAACCCACGAGGTCAAAATGCGTTTATTTCACTTTTATACAGATGTGCGATTGTGTGGTCTGTTCCCGACCGTTCCAATCAAACGCTGATTCGGCGGACCACACCTGATGAAACACTTAGTGAAACACTTCGAGGCTTCGTTTGGTCATAGTCACGTGACATGGGTGTTTCGAATCACGCTTCGGATCAGTGTTTCGACACATCTGCGCTTCGGGATCTCGCAAAGCTTCGGAACGACTGTTTCGCTTCAGCCATCCTTAAACAATGACATTTATGTCAATATAAGACTGAAAAAAGTGAGAATCGGAAGCGGTGTGTCCATTCAAATTGATTTTTTTTATTTATATTTTCTGTAAAACAGTATCTGATGATTAAATAACATGATTATTATAGGTTAAAAAAGGTTTGTTTTGAAACGAGGTGGTAGATGCAGTCTCATGTATGTTGAGCACTTTCCACAGATCATTTGCTTTTACATTACAATAACTATTTTCTTGTGGGCAAAATGTCAACGCTGCTGTTTCCCAAACAATGAAAGTGCCTGGTGATCACTGGCAGTCAAGTTCAGTTTCTATTTTTTATTTTTGCTCGGGTCATCTTTTACGTTGAACAAAAACACAGTTAAAAGTATGTGAAGGTTTTTTTATATTTTTATTTTATTTTTTATTTTTATCTTATATCTCATACTTTGTCAACATAATACTTTTCTGGCATGTACATTAGAATGGCTTTGACATTGCATTGAAGGGCTGTAAGTACCACAATAATATACTTGTAGTGGCATGAAATAGGTCTTCTCCAACCCACTTTTATTCATGGCAAGGTGATTAGATGTCCTCTATAATTATTTATGCTCCTCTTTGTACCTTTTTAGTCTGTCTCTTTGAATAAAAATGTATTGTAGATTTCAACAACCACCTTTACTGATAAGTCTGCACTCTCATACCAGCTCATTACAAACCCACTTTACCACCAAACTGACAGCGAGAAATAGAAAGGAATGAAAAGCAGATAGACATGGAGACAAAGAAAGAATGAAAGAAACAGACATGATCAACTAATCCCACAGAGCAGAGTGGCACAGAAATGATAGAAGCTTTGTAATGACATTCCTCTTCTCTTTTTTGTTTCTTTGTCTCTTGCCTTTCTGTTTTTGGCCCGTCCTCAGGTTGATGGAAGGCAATTCAAGCAGAAAAAAGGGTCCATGAAAGTAACAAAAAGAATTAGCCACAGCAACCACGTATAGATCAATTTACGGAACCTCACACCAGGGGTATAGACGGTTTCAACGGCAACAACATAAACAAACGTTACTGCACATGTGCACTATTGTGGCCCAAACTTAACTTCCGGTAGAATCAATAACAACAGAGTTCATCTGTAGAAACAAGCAAATTACATTAGCTAGCAAGTATGATCTAGCCAGTATTATTTGGGACTACCAATAGAAGAAAAGAGCCATTACTTGGCCAAACTTAAATGTGACAACGTTACACTACCAGACCCGTTCAACAAAATTTTGAGGCACATTTTTTTTTTCATTAGAAGCTTCATTAGAAGAGCTATGCATTATTGTATGTTATTTCCCCAGGGAACAAGCCAAAGGCGACTGTTAGTTAAATAATGTAGGTTATTTGTATAGCATTGGTGGAAAAACATTGTGGCTCTTATGTTTGATAGATATCATAACGCTAGTTTAAATCATAGCTAAAGCGAATCAACTACAACATTGAGCTAACGTTTCTGTGTAAAATTAATGTATACAGTGTTAGCTACATGTGTAGTAATCAATTTAGTTAATACATAACTATTGCAGGCTTGTTACTGGTCAGCTAGCTATTATCTGTTGCGTATCATGAGTTTGTTACCTGTAACGAAGTGAGTGCTACAGTTCCTTGAATTCTTGCGTGGCTGCCAAGCCTCTCTTCGCACAGCAATGATCCATGCTCGCCGTCTCCCTTCGTTTTTAGGAAACCGAAACATTTTTATTTTCGATAAGGTATTTGTTCCAGAGGTCAGGTTGCATCCCACAGCACAACAACCTGAGCCCAACTTCAGTCTACTCATCACCGTAATTTTAACTGCGTTTGTAGTCGGCGCCATATTACCGATAAACAAACACAGACCGGAAGTTAACTTTGGGGCAGTGCGTAACCCTGGCAACGCGCATGCGTCTGATGAAACCGTCTATAGTGTGTATATTTGTAAAGTTATGTCCACATTTAAAGGTGCTAATTTTTGTAATCAAATTTTTTAATTCAAAGTTATCACCAAAGTTCATAATTATTATTTTTTGTTGTTATTATAAAGAAATTATTACTTTTATTCAGCATTAAATGTATCCAAAGTGTCAGTAAAGACATTTGTAATGTTAGAAAGGATTTCTTTTTCAAATTAATGCTTTTGAACTTTCTATTTATTAAAGAATCCTGAAAAATAACACTGACAATAATAAGAAATGTTTCTTGAGCACCAAATCAGCATATTACAATGATTTCTGAAGGATCATGTGATGCTGAAAACTTTACACAGAATTTAAATGATATTCAATAACCTTTTAAATAGCATTGGTATCAAAGGGGTCTGTAACGCCGTGTACTCACAGAGAAGAGTGACGGTAGGATCCAAGTGCATTGGAACTTTATACCCATAAATAGGGCACTTTTTGAGGAGTCAGCCATTTGTAGTGGTGTCCGAAACCATAGGGGACATTATCGAGACACTAACAGGCAGACAAAAGATAGAAAGGAAGCAGGAACTAAACACGGGAAGTAATGGCACAGGAACAATGGGAACAAAGCTATACTTCAAAATAAGAGTCCAAAACACAATACAGGGAAACACGAGACAGTAATCATGACAGGATCATGATAAAAAGAATCAAATTGTTCTAGATATTTTGCTTTATTGTAGCCTACTATAAAATCTCTGTACTATATTCTGAAAGTGTAGAACTCAAACTAAAGTAGGCCATATATTGTCAAACTAGCAGTGAAGGATCCTGATGCTGGGAATGTGGTTGTTTATTTTCAACAATGTGAATGTCTCAGTTGAACATTATGTATTCGTATTCGGTACATTTCACTGTATTCTTTGGTAAATCAGTTCACAAACTCTTTGCAGACTTTTACGATATGGACTCAACAGTATTACCACAACATGTAAGTAACCCTGTTCATTCTAATGCCTAATCTGTGACCAGTGATTTCTGATGTAATGATTCATGTAGCTACAGTCAGATGTTCTTTGTCCTGTCAGTAAATCAAACCAGTGACTAAACGGTCAACTTCATATTGTTTCTCTTAGTAGGGTGTAAATAATCTGTTATTTAAACGGATTGAATCATTCATAGAAAGCAATCCAAGAACGCTCCACTTACAATAGCTGTAGCTGTCAATCAAACAGAGCTCACTGGAGCTGTCAATCAAACAACGCATGTTTATCACTGACTGAGTTCTGGGGTCCGTTCTTCGTACGTCACTAACTCAGTTAGCTGGATTTGATTGTTGATGATTTGGCATGACCTGTTTCAATGCAGCTCTAGCCAGGACAAGGGCACACATTGAAATGACCTTTGGGCAACTAAAGGGAAGATTTCAGTGTCTGAAAAGTCTGAGGGTTGCACCTGACAGGGCCTGTGAGATTGTTGCATGTGCCATACTCCACAACATTGCCACCATCAGAAAGGAGAGGACCCATGTGGTGGAGGTGCAGCCTGATCAAATCAGCTGATCAAAAAAAACTAATAAAAAAACAAAAAAAACTTCATTAAATTAATAATTAAAGACAATATGTTTAGTTCATTGAGTTTTATTTCAATTATTCTTTGTCAAGAAAAGCCAGCGATAGTCATCTTTTATCTGCAATAAGAGATATTGTTATGCAAGGTCAGCAATAGTACTCTGTGTGAAAGTGTATTAGCACTTACTCTGAAGTTCCTTTTGAAGCAACTCAATCTCTAGTGCCAGTTTTTTCTTCTTTAAGGTGTCAAGTAAAATACTCAATTTTCTGTTTTAGACTCAGTTTATATAGGGTACGGATATCACCCTGTGCAATTTTTGGATAAAAATTATTAAAAAATAACTGTCAACACAAGCGTCATGCAACAAAAATAAAAAGGAAAAAGTACTACACTGCCCACCTCTGTATCACTTTCTGCAGTAGGCCTTTCCTCCTGCAACTCATTGCAGTCAGAAATAATGTGTACACAACTATAAATTAAGTAAAGTTACTTATGCACATACAGGTACTTCCTCCAAAAGACAGTCATCTGAGAGGGTTTCTTCACTGTCCTGTGCAATGGAAACACATGGGCATTACAAAGTGTTGCACTTTCTTCCCTTTTGATGTAAAGTTAAGTCCACTTACTGCACATGCTTCAGCCACTTTCCTGGGAACAGGTAAAAGTGTTGGTGTATTGTGTAAAACTTCACAAAAGAAGAAAACAAAATGGCATTACAATGAACTACACTAGAAAAAAAATTAAAGAAAAAAAAGGCAAATAACTCATGGCAAAATATTTTTACATTAAGTTCAGCAGTTTTCACCTTCACAAGTAAAAGCAATTGATCACTACTCAATATTTAACAGTTGAAATTACTGTACCAGCTATTTGGATTATAGGCCTACTTAATTTAAGCAACAAATTATTTTACAGTGTAGCAAGAGAATTTAAAACTCATTTACCAGTAATGAAGGAGTTGCTGCTACTGGTCCCTGGCTGTGGGTCTGAGGAAGAGCTGCCCCCATGATGCCCTCCACAGTGGGTCGTTCACAGGGCCAGCTCTTCTTCCGGGGTATAATGTGGGGGTGCAGGACCACCACCTGTTTCTTTTTCTGCTCAGCCGTTTTCTTGGTTGCTGTTATAAACAGACAAACATCATTTAACAGTGTTTTTTTTTGTAAAAGAGACTAAGAACAGTATGAGTAGAAAATATTACCATTTTGAAGAATATTCTTGTCCTTCACTTTTACTTGTTCCCATGTTCTAGTGGGTCCTGTGGGTCTGGTGGGAGGTGGCTCTGACATTAAGCAATTATGAAATTAAAATACAAACATATATATACTGTAATAAGTGATAGAACCATAACATGGTGAGCACGCATTTAATTTGTCTGCTACTTTTTGCCAGACCTCGGCTTTTGCACACTTTGAGGTGTTCCCTGGCGTTTTAATTAAGCTTTCAAATTCAGCACAACCTTCAAGCAGTAACTCTTGCTCTGCTGCGGGAAAAAACTGAGTGCGCTCTTTGGCCATGATGATCAGCCAATAGCAGCGTTGCTGATCAATGTTTCTACTATCGATACATGTCCCCTTTTAAACCAACGCATGAACGCGCAGTTATCTCAGATAACTCAGTCCAGCTATACTAATCATAACCGGCAGGTGTGTTCGAAGAACCTAATTAGCCGAATCATGATTACCTTGGATATCTCATTTGATCTCGGACGTTTTAAGCAATGTACGAAGAACGGACCACTGGACTCGCGCCAAAACTCCCGTAATAATCAACAAATCTCTGTGTTTTACATTGTGTTTGCACTGTTAGTTCTGATGAAAGCATTCGTTAGTGTGCAGAAATCGAGTTGCAATGACGAGATCACTGCATAGCCTACATGTCTGTGATCGGCTCCAATGCTCATCACGGCAATCTTTCATGCCACAATCTATAATGCCATAGATCTAATTGCACTGCTATAATGATCACTTTTCACAAGAAGTTAACATTGAGAGCAGTCATAGTAGAAACTTGCTAAAAGTGTTTGACAGAGTTCCAGATGTAATACTAGCTATTTCATATGCAAAGCTGTTAGCCAATCACAGCAGTGGGCGTTTCCACTGAAGTCTCTCAGCAGACGCGCCCCTTCAAACAGAATGTTCAAATCAGAGTGCTAAAATCAGGCTAGGAAAATGCCTTTTATTTCTAAATTATGACAATTTTTGAAGTAAAATAATACTAGCATTATAAGTGCACCCCAGGAAACATTATGAAACAATAAAACAATGCAGTTCATGACCCCTTTAAGAGTCATTGAAAAAAATCCCTGAAAACTAACGTCCCATGTTCAGTATGCATGGATATTCACAAGTGCTAACATTTCTTTAAATTAAACTTTCATTAATTATGTTTCTGTCTCACTTGAGCATAGATGTCCACAATGCCTGACTGACATTAATGTATCAGACTCTGAAGTTTACTTAACCAGACTGATCCTCTCACAGAGAGGTTGTTTTTAGATCCAGTTCAGAATAACAATATGGATGAGGCTCTCCTGGGACTCTCTGCCTTGACAACTGCCAAGGCTTCATTCTGTCTCTTCAGCTCTCTTTCTCTCTCTCTCTTTGTCATATTCCTTTTCCTTCCCTTGACTTCATAGACTGACTTGTGTAAATAGCTGGGAAGAGGGCTTAAAAGCCTTGCAGTCTTTGAATAAATTTTAACTCACTTTGCTCTACTTGTGAAGTGAAATTCAGCCTGTTGATCTGGTCTGCTCTTCTTTAGAGACTGATAAACTTAAGCTGCCCAGGGATTTGAGATTCAGTGATTTGATCTTCCAGGGTAAAATCATTGCGTAAAAGAGCTAGTCCTTGACATCTGCATGAGAAAACGTTTGAAAATCCATGACCTGCAAAAATCGGAGGAACCCAGTCCTGAGTTTGTTGCATAAGGAAATTTGCATTGAGTTAGTAATCCACTGTTAAGTTTTATATTATTTCTCAAGTTCACCTATGCCAATTATTTTCATTCAATGTTTGCATTTTTAATGCAGCCATTGCAAACTGCTATTGAAAGTTGGGCCGGTTATAACTGTTTTGGACCCTGACAGCAAACTATTAAGCAACCAATTTGACAGCAAACCCTTAAAGGGATAGTTCACCAAAAAAATGAAAATTCTGTCATAATTGACTTACCTTTATGTTGCTGAACACAAAACAAGATATGTTGAAGAATGTCGGTAATCAAACAGTTGGCAGTATTGACTTCCATAGTATTTCTTTATATGTCTGGTTACCAACATTCTTCAAAATATCTTCTTTTGTGTTCAGCAGAAGAAAGAAACTCATACAGGTTTGGAACAACATAAGGGTTAGTAAATGATGACAGAACTATCCCTTTAAGTAACCTATTGCATTTTAATGTTTCATCTGTTGATGACTATTTGATATGTATGGCTTACAGTGCAGAATACGCTACCTGGGATGATGATGATGATGATGATGATTATATAATATTATACTAAATATTAAAACATTATTATACACATACATTATATAGACTTTCACACAGCATTACGTTTTGACTATTAACATGTTTAAAGCATGGTGAATTCTTTCTGACATGCAGTTGTGTTATGTGCAGTTAACATGTGTAATGCTCATCCAACTTTCAGGCATAATCATGCTCCAGGCAAAATTATGCAAGTCCAATTCGCACCGCTCACATTTTCTGATTGCCACAGACCCCTAGAGTTTCTCAGCTCATCCAATTTGCAAGAAAGCATTTAGCCAGGCTTACATCAGATACACATGCATCTCTCAAGATGTTTCTGGTGTAATGTTCCTGGCCCGGAACACAAAGCAGATGAATAAAAATAAGGAGAAAGACAGGTAGCCAGAAAAAAGGAGAGAGAGAGAGACCAAAAATAAGTGATTAGGATCTATTCCTGTTTTGATGGATGAGTGGGTAACCAAAGTTCTCAAGAAGTTCAGATCTCCTAAGGACTGTTTGAATAACTCTGGAAATAATACAATCTCGAAACAACACAAAAGTGGAGCTAACAGAAAAAGACGAAGAGAGAAAATAAGACACATTGCTTTCAGGATGGATGAGTAGGTAAATGCAGTGCAGCATTGCTTTCCTGCTGCTTTCCTAATGCCCTAAGAACAGGGCTAATGTGCTCTAGAGAGATGCTTCTGTCTTCAATGAGGGTGCAGATGTTGGGAAGATTCTGGGGTAGAAGAACGAGAAAAGAGGTGTAGGAAAGAATAAATTGTGGGAAATGAATGAGTACAATCAGTGGAGTGGAGGGCAGCCATCAGTTATCCCAGTCGTCACTGCTGTCCGCTGTTCACTTGTAATGCACATGTGAAGGTTAACACCTCTCAGTCTATAGAATTCCACTGTTAAGCTGTGCACTATGGTAAATTGTAATGCACACTTTTTGTGCCTGTTGCAATTTGAAGTGCCTGTTGAAATTTGAAAATATTTAAAGTCACAGTATGAGAAAAAAAAAAAGAAAAATAGAATCATAATTGAAAGAAATAAAGCCATAGTTACAATAAATACAGTTGTTTTGTGAGGTACAAAATCACAATTACTTTTATTTTATTTTTTTATATACATACTCTTCAGCAGAAATGGGCTTCCAAAATTACCCTCTTTTGTATCTCATAATAATAACAATAATCTATTTTTAAGAATAAAGAATATTAATTTATATTTGGAGTGATTACCTGGAAAAACAGAGAAGCTGTGTGGCTGTGGTAGGGATTTAGGTTACAAGTAAGTTAGTAAGTAAGTCTTATTCTGCATGCTTTCAGATGTTAAAGATGTTTCTGTTCATTTATCTTATCATTAAATATCACACTGAGAAATGATCTGTTATTAAACTTTGTTTGAATACAGAAATGCATTTTGAGCTACTGTATGTCCTCAGGTTACATGGGCTTGTATGCCAGGTTCTAACAGCTATTCATCTCCAATATTCCACCTATTCTTTCACACTCTAAATTCTCGGCAGTGGCATTGACATTCAAAAGGTCAGTGTAAGCCCACTGAAAGAAATTCTTGCATCGATGTGTAGGAACAAATAACTCATTGAGCGATTTGAAAAGCGTCCGATTCAGTACTTATTAATGAAGCAACAGAGGTCCCCGTCAAACTCTGTATTCTTCTAAATATCACCCTGCAGCAGTGGCACTAGAGCAAAACCTGGCTTTGTTCCACTGTGATTGTGCAGCTTTTCTAATAAGCACAACACAATGGGATGATTGAGTGTATGAGAGCAGCAGAGGGACTACGAGGGACTTCATCGAGCCCAGTTTACAGCACCCCTGGTTCAGCAATGACATATTAGAGTGATGTTGCAGTAATGGTTTGTTCCACCTGAAAGAACATGTTTTATTGATTATGGTGTCCAACTTATCCTTTGAACTCCAAGCATGCACACACTAGAGTAATATTACACCACAGGTTTGGAACGGTGACCAATGCCAGTTGAGCTGTAGGTTTAGTTTAAGTACTGATGTCATCAAATAGAAACACATAAAGATCATGATAAATAGCCTACCATTCAAAACTGTTGGGTCTCACCAATGCTGCATTTATTTGATCAAATTTAATAAAAAAGTAATACTGTGAAATATTATTACAATGAAAAAAATGTCTATTTTAATTTATGGAAACACTTTATTTTGGTGGTCTACTTTAGACATTCTGCTAAATATAAGTACCTTTGCAACTACATGTCAACTAATTTACAGAGTATCAATAGACTGACTGCCTAATATCTGCTAACACTTTGTTTTGAAGCTCCCCAACAAACATTCTACTGACTATACTGTAAGTAGCTTTGCAAGTACATGCTAACTTATTCTACTAACCCTAAACTTAACCCAACAGTCTACTAATACTCTGAAAGTTTGTTGACATGTAGTTGCAAATTTACTTATAGTTAGCAGAATATCTAAAGTGGACTATCGAAATAAAGTGTCACACTGATGCGCGGGTTGATCCGAAATGAGCGGGTGCCTGCGGTCACCCGCGGTTACCCGCGGTTACGAGTCATCCCAAAAATGTTTTTTATGATATTCGGGTCGCGGTTGGTCGAGTCGTTTGAAATAAAGATGCAAATTAAACCTTTGTAATTTATATAGTACTAGCATATGAGCGGAGTGGAGCGGTGAGAATCTCCGCTCATCGCTCACGGAACTGTCCACCCCTCCGCTCCCCCGCTCAAAGCTACATCAGGCCGCTCCGCTCATTATCGCTCAGTGCTCAACGCAGTTTGCTCCGCGCTCCACTCAAATCGCCCCCCGCTCGCTCCAAAAAAGGAAAAAAAAATCTACATGTAGGCCTATATCACTGAGCTTAGACCACAGCCTTACATCCTAAAGAACTAATGAGCAACAACAACATTTTTCAAATAGAAATGTTTTATTTCAAATTACAAATTAGGCCTATGTAAGAAGGAATATAGCCTACACAAAGTCCTGTAAAATTAAACGAATAAATGGGCCTAATAATATAAATAACAATTGTATAAACAAAAATATAGCCTACATAAAAAAAATGAAAGTACATTTACTATTAGGCCAGAATTTTGATAAGTTAACTTTTGCGCAACGCGCACGATTAAAATTTAAATGGGCTTATATCCATTGTACACACAAACTGCTGTAAAATAAAACGAATAAATGGGCCTAATAATATAAATAAAATTTATATAAAAAAATATATAAAAAAAATATACATAAACGTTTTAAAAGTAGGCTAAATTAACTATAGGCCAACATTCTTATTAAAATTTAAATGGGCTTGTATCAATTGTTTGAATATTACGCTATATTTAATTTACACTTTGTCACAAGTTACCGTATTCAATTTGCTAACCTTTTGCTTTCTTCCCAGCGTGTTCACATAGCACACTGCATGTTTTCGAGAGATGTGTCTTTTTAGATTCCAAAATGAATCTTTACTGACTGAATGTCTCCACATTCGTTTTCTTCTACCACATTATAGTTAGTTTTATATTATAGTACACCTGTATGACTTCTTATTTTCCTTTTTGAAGTAGCCTCCTTTTTTAACTCCATTATTGAGCCGAGTTTTGACTGAAAATAGAATCCATCTTGCAATCATCATCAGTAGACTGAGTCAGGCTTGACTGAGCATGCTTCAGAATCGTGGTGTGCGCGGAGCGAAATTGGAGCGGGAAATAGGGCGACGCTCCATCCTTTTAAAAATGCCGCTCTGCGCTCTGTCCAAGACGGTCCAAGATCCGCCCGCTCGCTCCCGCTCCACTCCGCTCACATGCAATTTTCTATGAAATAGGCTACATAGGCCTACACTTTATTGGCTGAATAACTGGCGCGAAGATGACGCACGAACTCAGTCTGCAGGTAGAGATGGAGGCGGCAAGAGAAAAGGTGAAGACTGGGGAGTGGAAGCTCCGCAAATACACAAACAGAAAGAGCAAAGTGTGGGAGACATTTGCCGAAATAATGAAAGATGATGACCAAAGTGCTGGCTATGTGTACTTCCTGCTATGCATTTACTACTTTTAAACAATGCGGGTCAGGAAGCGGGTCGGGTACAATATTTTCTTCTTTTTTTTTTTTTTTTTTGCGGTCCGAGTTGCGGGCGGGTTAGTTGAAAATGTCGGTCGGGTGCGGGTTGTTTATACATTGACCCGCGCATCACTGAAAGTGTGTCCTAATTTATTTGTAAATGTATTTTATTCCCGTGATGCAAAGCTGAATTTTCAGCATCATTACTCCAGTCATCAGTTTGATCCTTCAGAAATGATTCTAATATGATGATTTGGTGCTCAAAAAACATATATTAATACAATCCATTTTAAAAACAGTTGTGCTGCTTAATATTTTTGAGGAAACCATGAAAAACTTGTTTGTTTTTTTAATTCAGGATTTTTTAAAAAGTTTAAAATTGTATTTTACAGCACATATGATGGGCTAAGTGCATAATGTGTTTTCTCCTAATTGTCTTGATGGCAGTTTTGCTGAAATCGCTAAATATCTCTAAATATCTCTGTCTCTGTCACTTGGAATGGCAATTGAAAGCACTCTGGCAGTAAAATGTGGAGGGCCTGCATCATCTCTTTGATCAGGCACTCACTGAAGCTGTTGCCCTCAGGATTACATTCTGTTTTATGCTTTTATAGTTTATTTGATCCATTAGTTCTTGTGTACTCCAATCATAACTGCTGTAGGTTCTTTATTTTCATCTCTAGACATTATACTTTTGCCGTGTGCGCGTGTGTGTGTGCGTGTGTGTGTATTCATACTAAGCTCTTTCTGACAAGGCAGTTATTGATGGCCACAGAGAAAAGTTGTCCATCTGTAGGCAAGAACTATTACAGCAATAGTCTTAAACAACCCTACAGTCACTTTTAAATGTCCCCAGAGTGTTTTTAAACCGTTCCCATCTGGCACGCCACTCTGTGAAGATAAAAGCTGAGTGCAGCTCCGACTAAACTAAATGACTGATTTTTATAGTGTACGATACTTTCTGATTTACTTTATTTCCTTAAACTATCTCATAGTTACCAAATTTATTTCCTGGCTAAAAATGTGGATATGCAAGTGCAAAATGAACAATCAATGTTAAATAAGTATATGTGCTAAAAGTCAATTTTGTCAGTTTGTCAGCAAGTAACCAATATGGATTATAATACACAGAACTTTATTCAGTTATTCAACTACTGTTTGATAAAGCTTTGGATGTATCCCCAGTTTCTCTCACAGAAACAAAACAACATCAGGCAGTGAAAGCGCTGGCCTTCATTTCAGATACAACTATTCTCCACATTTTCCTCACTTGGGTCAACTAACAAAGTTAATATAGTAATGTGACATTTCATTGTTTGTACCAGCAGGTTATTTATTTTTATTTATTTTTATTTTTTTGCCTTGAAGCAATACACTCCATGTTTTACATCTATGACTAATGAGAATTTTCTTGGAAGGTATGTGCTAATAATAACTTGAGTATTAGCTAAGCCTACTTAAAGGGATACTTCAGGATTTAGCATTAAGCTTTGTATTAGTAGAAAACGCCTCGGTTACGACTGTAACCTCGGTTCCCTGAAGAGCGTTGCGTCAAATTGATGCTATGGGGAACGCTTTGCGTGATGACGTCTTGAAGCACATGTAAAATCAGTCCAATGGTGTGGCGGAACGTCAGAGGCGGGTGACGTCACGTACCAGGAAGCTATAAAAGCCGGCCCGAAACAGAAAACGAAAGCTTCGTAGAGTCTGAAGTCGTGCTGACAGGCATGAAGGAGATATGGCAAGGTGACGCAACGCTCGTTCCCTCTTCAGGGAACCGAGGTTACAGTCGTAACCGAGGCGTTCCCTTTCAAGGGAACTCGCGTTGCGTCGAATTGACGCTATGGGGAACGTCTATACCAACGCCACCATAGCTACAAATGTCTGTCCTGTGTGAAATCAATTGAGCAGCACTAGGAACACAATAACGAGTAGAACCTGACGAAGGTGTGCGGTGAGGACCAGCCTGCCGCATCACAAACGTCCTGTAAAGATACTCCTGATATAAGGGCCTTAGAGGCCGCCATACTCCTAGTAGAGTGCGACCGGACAGCCAAAGGAGAAGGCTGTCCAGCCGCCTCATAAGCAAGTGAGATAGCCTCAACCACCCACTTGCTCATCCTTTGCTTAGACACTGGACCTCCTTTGTTAGGGGGCCCAAAGCGAACAAACAATTGATCACTCTTACGCCACAGGGCAGCTCTGTGGACATATGCGTCTAGGGCAAAGCAAATTATTCGCCTCCTGGTCCGATTTCGAAAGGGAGGAGGACCTCCAAGTGCCACGAGGGAAACGAGATACCAAAGGGTCTTTCCCCACAGACATTCCACCCAAAGGAATGTGGTAAGCACCTAAACCTTTAAAGTGGACGGGGTTAGACCTGCAGTGAACCGGTCCTGCAGGAACTCCAGAACTGTACCAATTGGGCAGTTGACTGGATCCAACCGACGGTCACTACACAAAGAAGTGAATACTCTCCACTTCAGGGCATAAAGTTTCCTCGTGGAGGGAGCTCTGGACTGTAGAATGGTCTCAGCAACCTCAGTTGAGAGACCTGACTCTATGAGCTGGGCCCCCTCAGAAGCCAAGCCCACAGGTTCCACAGTTCTGGCGGGGGTGAAATATTGAGCCCCCTGCTTGGGACAGAAGGCCCCTCCTGACAGGAAGCTCCAGAGGATGCCCGTCGAGGAGGGACACAAGATCGGGAAACCATACTCTGCCCGGCAGCGCGGGGCTACAAGAAGCAGGCAAACCCGGTCCCTGCGAACTCTCTCCAGAACTCCCGGGAGCAGAGCCACTGGGGGAAAAGCGTACAGACGTAGCCTCGGCCACGTCTGTACCATAGCATCCAGTCCCAGAGGAGCTGGATGCGTGAGGGAGACCAAAGTCCCTCCATATCAGCTCCACCACCTCGGGGTGGAGCTTCCATTCCCCGGGCCTCGGCTCGGGCTATAGAATGCCAGGAACGATGATGGTCTTCCCACACACCTTGAGATGAGCGACCCTCAGGATCGCTCCCCAACCCGTGAGGGAAGCATCCGTCGTTAGCAATTTGCGACGACAAGGAGCTCCCAGCACTGGGCCCTGGGACAGGAACCAAGGTTTCTTCCACATAACCAAGGCACGTAGGCATCGCCGCGTGACCTTGATTGTGCGAAATGGGTTGCCCCTCGGGGAAACCCTCTGGTCCTGAGCCACCACTGCAGGGGCCTCATGTGCAGTAGTCCAAAAGGTATCCCGTTGGAAGCTGCTGCCATGAGACCCAACAGTCTCTGGAACTGTTTGACAGTGAGTAGCTGGCCTAGCTTTACACTTTTCACAGTTGCAAGGATGGAATCTACACGTGGCGGTGACAGGCGCGCCTGCATCGACACTGAATCCCAAACCACGCCTAAAAAAGTGGTCCTCTGAAGTGGATAAAGCACACTCTTCTTGGCGTTCAGCCGTAACCCCAGCTCTTTCATGTGGGCGAGAACAACATCTCGATGTTGAACCGCCAACTGATGCGACTGAGCTAAAATCAACCAATCGTCGATGTAGTTCATGATACGAATACCCTGGAGGCGCCAGAGCTGCATCCACGCATTTGGTGAAAGTGTGGGGTGATAAAGCCAGGCCGAATGGAAGAACTCGATATTGGTATGCTTTGCCCCCGAAAGCAAACCTCAGGAACTTCCAATGACAAGGACGGATGGAAATATGGAAATATGCGTCCTTGAGGTCTATCGTGACAAACCAGTCCTCGGACCTGATCTGTGACACGATTTGTCTCAATGTTAACATTTTGAACTTGAGCTGAATGAATGACTCGTTCAGAACTCGAAGATCTAAAATGGGACGCAATCCCCCGTCCTTCTTTGGAACTATGAAGTACCGGCTGTAAAACCCGGTTTCCCTGTCGGAGGGAGGTACATATTCTATGGCCCCTTTCTCTAACAGAGTGTTTACTTCCTGTTCCATAACCAGAACCTGCTCGGGGCCCACCACTGTGGGCAGGACCCCCATAAACCGAGTTGGGCGTTTCTAGAATTGTATCTGATACCCTTTTGCCACGGTCTGCAGGACCCAACGAGAAACATTTGACAGTAGCTTCCACGCTGTCAAAGATTCTACTAAAGGTACCAGCCTCTCGAGACTGGTTTCTGGATTGTGTTGCTGTTGAGTAGTCGGTTCGTCGCCCTGTAACGGCGCACCGGCAGGGAACGACCGAACAGACTGCTCTAGCACCCTCCTCAGAGGGGGCGGGCATCCCGAGGCCACTACGTTTCCGGGTGGACCTTGAGATATGTGCTCGCCGGAGACCGCTGCGCCCTGTAACACTGGAGGCGGCAGGGTTGGCAGAACGGTCCCCTGAGGGCACCGAAAAGAGACGGCACCGTATTTTTCTCCTGCTGTTGAGTAGTCGGTTCGTCGCCCTGTAACGGCGCACCGGCAGGGAACGACCGAACAGACTGCTCTAGCACCCTCCTCAGAGGGGGCGGGCATCCCGAGGCCACTACGTTTCCGGGTGGACCTTGAGATATGTGCTCGCCGGAGACCGCTGTGCCCTGTAACACCGGAGGCGGCAGGGTTGGCAGAACGGTCCCCTGAGGGCACCGAAGAGAGACGGGCACCGTGAAAAGAGGTGTTAACCGCTCTGCTTCGGGGGGACTACCCTCATTTGTCCTGAGCCCTCAGACGGTCCGCAGATCCGTTTTACCCCTCGAAGACTGCTGGGTTTGAGAGCGCCCTCCGTGTCCCCGAAATTTTTGTGGGGGAGCACGGGAGGAAACGCTCTGTTTCTGAGTGGCGCGGTGCTCAGCGCTCTTTTTAGAGGAGTGAGGCTGCTCCCGCTCAGCAGCCTCATAGAAAGAACGGCGGGGGAGAAGTTTCTGAAGTGCAGCTGCCTGTTTTGAAGCTTCTTGTGACTTCGCTACAGCACTATTAACTGCGTCTCCAAATAACCCTTGCGTGGATACTGGTGCATCTAAAAGAACATGTTTTTCTTTGTCCTTTATGTCACTTAAGTTGAGCCACAGATGCCTCTCAGTGGCCACCAGGGCTGCCATAGAGCGGCCGATGGATTTAGCCGTCTCCTTGGTGGCCCTGAGAGACAAATCTGTGGCTCTACGCAGTTCAGACACCGTATCAGCACTAATACCCCCGCCATCCTCAGAATCACCCAATAACTCAGCCTGGTAAGCCTGCATTATGGACATTGTATGTAAACACGCTGCAGCTTGACCGGCAGCGGCATAAGCTTTATGAACCAGGGAAGAAGTAACTTTTACTGGCTTGGATGGAAGTGCAGGAGCCTTCAGAGAAGATGCCGTTGCTGGAGAGAGATAGCTCGCGAGCGTCTCTTCCACCCTCGGCATCTCCCCATAACCATGCTCTTTATAATTGTGAATGGATGAATAGTGTGATGTTTGTGCAGTATACACTCGATATGACACTGGTTTCCCCCACGATCTCGACACCTCGGTGTGGGTCGGGGAAAAACGGAAGGCTTCTGCACTGAGGCTGTGCACGAGATGGCAGGAAACGTTCGTCGAGCTTGCTTTTCGAACGAGCGCCCTGCCTATCTTCTGGCCACTCAATAGATAATCGCTCGACAGCTCTAGTGATAACATCAAGCAATTCTTCAAACGCATGAGACTGAGGTGGCGAATCCTCAGACTCAGCGTCAATACTAACAACGTCCAACTCCTCAGAGCTGGACAATTGCAGTATTGGTGCCTCCATCGGGGGGGAAGAAACCGCAACGCGTGCTTCCACACCCTGATGAGAGGCACTGGATCTATCAGAAGGAGGCTGAGATAAGGCAGAGCCCATCTCAACATCCACTGATAGATCCATTTGCGAACCCCAGGTCTGTGATTGCCGCCGTGCCTCGGCAGCGGCGGGACCAGAGCCCTGGGGAACGCGATCGGGATTGAACCGAGCCAAGCGGGATCGGAGCGAACGCAATGGAAGCGCGTCGCAATGCACACAGTCACCACCCTTGAGTGCTGACTGGGCATGCTCCTCACCCAAACAAACAACACAAAGAGCGTGAGTATCACCTCCCGTTAAATAACGCGGGCAGGGATGGACACACACTCTAAACTGCTGCTTGCTCGCCATACTGAATATATATATATATGATATAGACAGACAACACCAAATATACAGACAGATTTCACACAGAGCGCAACTGAAGACTCAGAAAGCTTTCGTTTTCTGTTTCGGGCCGGCTTTTATAGCTTCCTGGTACGTGACGTCACCCGCCTCTGACGTTCCGCCACACCATTGGACTGATTTTACATGTGCTTCAAGACGTCATCACGCAAAGCGTTCCCCATAGCGTCAATTCGACGCAACGCGAGTTCCCTTGAAAGGGAACCTGTAGTATTTTCGAATTACCGTGCTTTCCACCCTCATATCCCCCTGAGAGGAGAGATTTATGTATTTTTTGTCTGGAAAAAATCCTCCGATGACGCAAAAAACGTCATTTTGCGTCATCGGAGGATTTTCTGGCCAGAGGCTAAAGACTACAGCCAGTAGTAGGGGCTGTTCCGCATGTTTTCAACCCGCCCATAGAGGGTGGGATCTCACTCACAGAATGTACACACAGTCAGCCATCTTTCTTTGGAAGCTAAGCTAGCAGGCTCTTGTTCTGTGGAGAAAGCTGAATAGTTGGAGAAAGCTGAGTAGTAGGGGTTACCATCCTCCTTTTCCCGGACATGTCCGGCGGGTGAGATCGTTCAAAATGTCCGGGATTCAGCTTTTGCTTTCTGCAGTCGCCATTCATTGTTTACATGCACACCTCTTGTTTCAATCTAACTGAATTCATTCCGATTGGTGAATCTGAATATAGTGTTTACATGAACGCTAAACAAGTGATCGGTTGATGTGCGTTTTAACATTGCTAAGAAAATTCCCGCACCTCCGTGAGAGATGCGAGACCGGCGCGTCTCAGTAATGACGCCGCCGGCCTCGCGCCGTTCTCCCGCGGCCGTCAGCCTCGTCCTGCTCACCACAGTAAACATAATGAATGGCGACTGTAGAACGCAAAAGCCGAATCCCAGACATTTTGGGCGATCCCGAAATCCCAGGCAGACTCGTCACGGAGACTCACTGGTAGCCTAACCTTGTTGTTTTCAACTGCGCTCTCTTACCGGTAGGCGCGGCCTCCTAGGGCAGCGAAGCAAGTGCATTCTGGGAGTTGTTGTCTTTCATCCACATAAGCCAAAAATAAATTTTCTGGCTTTTCTCAGTCTAGAAAGCTCCAAATTAAAAAAAAAATCTTCACATTCCTTCTACATAAATGACCTATTTTAAATACACATTCATCTTTCCAGAGGTGAAGTATCCCTTTAACTACTTTGTTTTAAAGTTCCTAATTTTGTTTTAATTTTGTTTCTGCTTTACACTCATCCAAGGTCAAACACGTACATTTTCTCATAATATAAATTGCAGCATCACCTCTTTTCTCACAGTGTCTGAAACAGCTCGATTAAGGACTCTCTAAACCCCTCCTTTCCGAGAGCCTACTTTACTCTGATTGGTCAGATGGCCCAGTCTGTTGTGATTGGTCTACTTCAGCTCTGGGTAGACTTAAACCGCCTAAACCGAGACCAAGACACTACCAAGACCAGAGGGTATCGAGACCAAGACAAGACCAAGACCAAGACCAAGACAGACCAAGTCAAGACCAAGACCAAGTCGAGACCAAGACCGAGACCAAGTCGAGACCGGAGGGGAAAAAAAACAGACTAGTGTTGAAGCTAAGCAACTTGTATGAATTCAAGAACAGCAGCATACTAGGGTTCAGCCGCAGTTTACATTTAATACATATTAGACGGTATTACTTCAACTACACAGGCAGAACAATACAGAGACAGACCATGTCATTTGTGTGACTGTGAGCTCACTGTAAATGTTTTTGCAGACTGGGTGAGATCAACTATGTGTAGCAATTGCATGACGGCTGTTACTGCACTATTAGAGGATTGAGACTCCCTTAACTTTTGTGTACTGTTGAGGACTGACATGACTGGTACTGATGGTTCATCTGACAAAACATCAAACACCTCCAACACCATCTTGCTCCTCCAACAACTGTCTAAAGAATGAGAAATATGTAACCAATTGAAATTATACTTAATGTGTAGATGAAATCATAACATCAAATTAAAGATACACAATTGTAAACTTGGATTAGGCCTAATGTTTAGTCAACACAACGGAGATATGCATATGATATTTAAAAGACTATTTATTTAGATATTTATTTAGTCTAACACCATCTTAAATACAATTCTGTAATCAAACAACACACACACACACACACAGATATCAAAGTCACAAATTCATCTAAGCAAATGCCTGCCTATCTCTGCCGATTTCGGAGTCTCCAAATGAATCCATTCTGCAACTTTTAAATACATAATTCAATTTAAAAAAACGAAATTATAGGCTTAAGTGCAGGATCCGAAAGTTGATCGTTTTGTCGCTATGGTTACACACACACACACACACACACCGTTGGCGGTGCGCTCAAAGTCATCTGTCAGTTGTGCAGTTACCCAAAATCTCCTGAATGAAGTTAAAACCCATCATGTCACTGATATGTGTTTTTTAAATCAAGTGATCAAAGTGCTCGTTGCCGCGGCGATCAGTGGCGCAGATAAAGTGTTTTCTGGTGTGGCTCGCGCACACGCCGCACTTTCACTCGGACGCGCGCTTCAATCCGTTCCGTTGCGGATAATAATGTTGCATTATCGAACGTTGTGTCGTCGACTCGTGGATATTGTAGTATTGTATTGCTAAATTCCCCGACCACTATGTCGGTCTGAGACATCGAGACCTAGACAAGACCGAGAGGTCCGAGACCAAGACAAGACCAAGACCATAGACCGTCAAGGCCGTGACAAGACCGAGACCACGTAAAAGTGGTCTCGAGACATACATCACTAGCTCTGGGGTGCGTTTCCCGAACAACGACGTAACTTGCTGCTTAACTACCATAGTACGATGCATCGTTGAAGAAATCAACTAGCTAGTCACAACTGTTTCCCGAAACTGTACTGTCGCAAAGTGGTAGTTCAACCATGTTGGTTTATGACGTCACGCACGTGGTGGAGTAATAACTTCTTTTAATGAATCTGTTTGAGATCGAATTAACGCTAGATGTTTTGCTATAAATTACAGACATGGCATCTGAGGACTATTTCTCATTTTTCTCAGTTATTTTGCTTTATTTCCAGATTCAATCATAGGCTCGTTCTTACATAGCAGAGGACGTTCGCACATGCGCACTCTTCAAAAACGGTGTTTTGCATCTCTTGACAAACTAAAAGACGTAAATGACATTTGTATGCATTCTAAATAAAAGACAAAGGTTGTACTGAATGTCAGCTTGCTTATTTTGCTCAAGATAAGGATTTATTAAGTCCACATGTCATGCAAACTAGAAACTCTGCTTCTAACCACAGCTCGAGATCTGTCTTTCAAACCACACAACTTTGCGATGCTGTTTGCGAATGTTCGTTAGAACGATGGTCTCGGGAAACACAGACTCGTTGAACTACGCTAATAACGACGGAACTTGCGAACATAGTTGGCTAACGATGCTTTTGGGAAACGCACCCCTGGAGGTTTCCTCAGCACTTGTAACCACACTGATAAGAACAGTAACAATGGTGTTTTTTTACTGTATTAATTCCAGCGTTAGTCCTCATAATTTGGAATTGAATGCAAAGTGGATTTGCAGCACAGAAAACAGCGTGTTCTTAACATATTATTGACAATACGACATGTTGCTACATGTCTTTTAGGGCAGGGCAAAGCAGACATTATTTGCGGGTGGCCAATGAATTCCATGGGCTGGCATTATGCAAATGTCTTACAAACTTACGTTACGGAAGTGAGACTTGAATAGCTGTCGATTTTTAACTGCTGTCAATTCTGAAATCATTTCAGAAGTTCGGAATTGATTCTTTCTTTTAGGAGGCAATACATTTATTTGTCGTGCACTTTGATATTTAAAACTTTGCAGACTTTTTACATTCACAAACAACTATTTGTCAGGTTTGGGGTGAAGGGATGAGGCGAGGACTCATTTGTGCTGAGTTGGGCTTTTAATGAAAAAAAAAAAACCTACCCAATGGGGGAGAACATGGCCAACTGGACTGGGCAAGATAGGACAAGGCTGGAAACAACAGGTAAACATACGACGACGATCTGGCACAGGACTGCAAACACAAGGAGAATAAAAATAGGACAGCAAACAAGAAGGGTAACGAGGAAGGTCATCAGGTAACAACATACGGACAACAATACAATAGACAGGAGGGCACATGGCCTAAAGAACCAAACATTACAAGCCATGTGCTCACACTAAACATGACAAAAACACGAGCACATGGACAGTGAACACAATCACAAGCTGTGTGCTCAAACAAAACAAGATACAACCACACAGCTTATGAGAACACGAAAGTTCATGACAACATGAAAGAACTCAGCCAATGAAAAACACAAGCCGCGTGCTACACAGAACACAATAACACACATGGAAAGAAGAGAGCATGGCCCAAGCGAACTTGAAACCGCACTCTCACACAACAAAAGTTACTCATGTAGCGTAGGCTAGTAAGAGCTGTGCGTGTAAACCTCACTCTCCTGGCCTCAAGTGCGGTAGTAACTGATGCTAGCGGTTAGTCTTGTTGTCCTTGTTAACATGCCCACCCAATTGGAGCGGGTCGAGTAGGACCGGTTACACTCACAACAGAAGACAAACACACGGAGCATAAATGTACGAAACACGACACAGAACCAAAACCAAACTAGATCGAATTGCCGGGATCCGGACACCACACTCAAAACAACTCACGTAGACAGAAGAGCGTAGGTCCAAGTAAACTCTGAACCGCACACTCACAAAGATAAGTCAAGTCAAGTTTATTTGTATAGCGCTTTTCACAATACAGATTGTATCAAAGCAGCTTCACAGTATTAAATTAAAATAATACAACAAAGTTTGTTTCAAGAGGAATTTATTGATTGATAAAATTAAATTAAATATCCCCAAAATATCCCCAAGACAGAAGGAGTGTCAGAGCTCTATCACCAAACCAAGAATAAACAGAACGAAAGTGACAGAACCTTGACACTGTATTGCACAATCCATCTCCATCAATATGTTATTATACACAGTAAACCAGAGACCAGTTATTACCAAATTCACATCTATGCCCTGATTTTACTCCTCACGTTTAAAGAAGCAGTCAGTTTAAAATCAATGTCTTACGGTTAGGTAATTGAATCCTGATATATTCTGACAAATATGTCAGACCGTTTTTCATGAGACATTTTACATTTCTCAATAAAATAAAATCTTTCTCTCCCAACATTAAAGCGGAATCACAGAAAATATTTTATTCAGGGGATCATTTCTCATTTGGTTTGATTAGATTTTTCGAGAACAGCTTCTTCAATAGATGAATCGCTCCTAATGTTTGTTTTTTGTTTGTTTGTTTTTGTTTCAGAATACATTTTCCTGGTCTTAATCTTTTTTGTAAGCACAGATATTTCCCACTGTTTTAGTATGAGAAATGTTTGCAAATAAACAACACTACCTATGTTCTTACTTACGTGACTTTGCCTCAACAGTGGACGTGATTGGATCACTGGACTAACCAGTGGACTCATTTCATTGCACAGCATCTCAAATTTTGGTTCGATCCTTCTGAAATCTGTCAGAAGTCTGTCATCAGAATGATTTTGTTTAATTCCTTCCCAGAATTGTCTCACACGACTGAGTTCCCAAACACCAGGCATCTGAACGCAAAATAACATGACAGTGTTTTTTGTGTTTCGTCTGCACGCTCTGAGACGCAAGTCATTTATAATTTAGGAAAAAAGAGCCACAACTTCTCCAACTTCCATATTTATTGCAGATATTTTGCGCCAATTTCCCGGGAAGTGACGATTTTGTTCTCTTGAACAGCTGGGATGGAAACGCTGCTTTATTCGCAAATGTTTTAGGCATTATTCCAATTTTGAGCATTAGTTATACTGGCAACTTTTGATGAAAACATGGCTATACTCTCAGCTGATGTAATTCTTTTTACTGAAAATCTCTCGGAGAGAAAGAGAAAGACAGGACATTAATGTTCCTGCTGGAAAACACTTCTCGGGAGGTGCTACAAGGTGATTGAGGGCTTGTTACTCACTGAAAACACAATGAACAATGGTTTCCTGCTCTCTCGCTCTTCCTTTCATAAATTCACCATGTTTGTTTGTGTCTTTGGGTATAAGAAATGACAACAGTAGAGAGGTCTATGTTTTACAGGATAAAAATAATGGGAGCTGGTTTTTACATGCTGTTGGGGGTGGAATCAAAGTAGATTTATTTGCAGTGCTAGTCTGCTGAAAAAAGCTTTACATTGTTACACAAATTAAAATAGATAAACAGATTTAACTGAAACTAAAGACATGGATCAATGTGTGATGCTCTGATGGCCACATGAACGGCTGCCCTTTAATTAACTACGGACACTTTTGGCCTTGTAGACATACTTACAACACTTTTCAGTTATATAATTTAATATGTGCACAAACAAAGTCCAACAGTACAGGGAAATTCTGTAGTTTTTCCTTTTTTTCTATCATTTCCACCTCCTTTCAAATAATGCATTGTGTTTAATAGTATTATTTGGTGGTAATGATGTTGTTTAAAATAAACTAGGCGATTCATTTGTCTAACTAAGGCTAATTTAATAACCAACAATTTTTGTATACTATCCCCTCAGTATTTTTGGATAATTTGATAATATTACAACTTGGAATATATGCACAATAAAAACGATATTTTTAATAAGTATATTTACCCTGATACTTGTGTATTCTTTACAGACACTGTTGTCTTCTTGTTAACCAAATATACTAACTCTTTGTAGCTAAAGCGTTGGCTGTAGTAGAAACGATGTCATATATAAATTATTTAAATCATATGTTGATGAAACCCTGTTATTGAGTAAAATCTTGGAGGACCATGTTCACAGCATGGCATTAAACTTAAACCAAATAACCATGGCCTTTTCGAGCATGAAGTCTGCTATTTAGGTAGAACAGTCTCGTCATTGGGAAGCAAAATCGATCTGGCTGACACTGAAACTGTCCATGCTTTGAAAGACAAATTTTTTTTAGTTGGTGTGAGATATATATCTATGTCCACAAAATACTGAAATCTTTCGGGGAATGAGGGATTTCTTGAGAATGAATGTTGGAGAATATCAAGGATAAAAAGATACCATAAAAAGAGGCCTCATTTGAAGGAGGAGATTGCCTGTGAATTTTTTATTTATATTTTGATATATATTCTGGAACTGTACATAATTTTGTCAATCGTTCTTTCCCCTGGGAGGTATTATAAGCAGTATAATTACACACAGAAATCACGAATTAAGGTTGTGAGATCATTTATTTCTAATGTATGGCTTTTTATGGAATATTTACATGCATAGACAAAGACAAAGTATACAATTATATTAGAACAGAAGAAAGAATCACCAGAGGGGATCTAGTGAATGGCACTAACACCTTAATGGCACCATAGTTGAAGTAAAATTATACAGGAAAAAAATAAAATAAAATAAAAAAATACTTCTGACAGTAAATTCAATTAGATGGTATAACTTTGGAGGATGTTATCCAATGCAGCTATGCATGTCACTTCTGGCTCACATAAAAGAAAACTCATTCACTGGAAACATTTGTTATCTTCAAATTCAGGTCTTAGCCTCAAAAAAAAAAGAAAAAAAAAGACCAGACAGGATGGACTCAAAGTGGAGCACACACAATAACTATACAGATAAATTGATCTTGCTAGGGTTGTTTTAATATGTCTTCTCAGACATGTCATGTTTCATAACCCATGAACTTTGGGGCACCAGATGGAGAGTAGACAACTTGATGTACTGATGATAATAACTTTTTTCAGTGGTCATATTAGTATAACTGTTTTCAAAATGGTATTTTTGATAAGCATTATTTTAAGTGATGTAATTTGATAATCCATTTTATATTTTAAAGATCTTGCTTCCTTGAATAGTTCTATATTGAACCCTATATGGGTTCTTTAGTCAATTTTAAAGAACCATTTATGCCAGTTTGATATAAGGAGAAATGTCTTAAATGATTGCATAATTATTTTACTTTCAACTGTTTAACGGGTTATTTAAAAAAAGTATTACAAAAAGTAAAACTAAATCCATAAAATGATCCCATGATTGGAATCTTTAAAATGTTCTATATATGAAGCACCTGACAGAACCCTTTAATATTATATATAGAATATTTTCTTCTAAGGGTACGTTTACACGACAACAATGTACTACAAACAAGAACGTTTTTCCTTTGAGTTTTTCCCGTACAGTCGACAACGTTGTCCAAACGATTCCCGTTCAAACGGAACCACAAAAACGACTAAAAACGCTGTATTGCATGCCAGGCCAGTAGTTGGCGATGTCACTTTGCAAAGAAACACTACGTGCCTGTAGACTGAACATATAGTAAGCATGTGCATGACGTCACTGTTTTCACAAATTCAAGTTTTTGTAGTTTACACAGATGATAGCAGTATCATTTTTTCAAAAACCTGTACTTTGAAACCCAGTTTTCAAAAGTTTGTCTTGTGTAAACGGCCCTTAAGAGTTTAATTTCTCTGCAACTGTATATAGTTATAAGCTACTCTAGCACTAGAGACTTCTCAGAATTAAGAGAATAAATTACTTAGAAACAGCACAATTTGAGCACATGTATCACTGTGCAAATATAGTCATTCTGTTTATGGCCACCACATCTGAACTTTGTGTGGGCTGAGGATAGCATGTCACTTTGAGGAGTATTGATCACCACAACACTCTGTTCAGTAATGATGCTTGGCAGATTATTTTCATGAGCCATATTTGCTTTTATAGTCACTGTTTATATTATTTAATTTTTCTTTCTTTCTATGGCTAAACCAGAGACTGAATTAGGTAGATAGCTTTCCCATTAGTTATTGTTCAGATTTTCCATTAATCTTAATAAAGTGATACTATCTATCCCATTGGTTTTTACAAATTATACAAATGAAGGCTGGTCCGGAAATGCTCTTGGAAGCATTTGAAGGTAGGGTCTAATGTTGTTTTGGCCAAAAACAGCTGAAACATTCTTCAAAATACCATATGTGGACTGTAATTATAGCATATATTATCTAAATCATATTCAAAAGTGCATAATTTAGATGAGTTAAAAATATAGCTTGATGTAATGAGTGTTGAGCAGTACCATTAAGATGGATGTGTAAAAGGTTTTTGTGAGTTCACGAATATGCTAGGAAATATCTCAGTAGACCCTCCTTAACACTCAACGAGCTTGCACAACTTTCTACAGCAACTGAATATGAGCAAGTCCCAAAACACAGTTCCATTAAAACATTCTTTGGTTGCTGATAAGTCTCTTAAAAAAGTGCTTGACAACTGCCTTCATCTGGGACTAGGGGAGATTTAAGGCCTGTCACCTCTGTCTTCTCTCAAAAGCATTTTTCAAATATCTGTGTAAAGGGAATTTTATATAGAATCGTTCTATTCTTTGGAGGATCTGAAATCAGTGTAACATACTATTACCTCATAGAAGAAAGAAAAAAAACCTTAGCCAGCAGATTGGCAGACTGTGCTGCTTGACATATTTCCCAGACTGAAAGACATATACTTTTATAGAAAAGAAATGCTGTCATTGTTGAAAACCAACAAAAACATAAAGTCTTTGATGACTTTGTTTAACTTTTTATTTTATTTTATTTTTTTATGTTTTTTTTATGTCTTAGTTATGTTTCTTAAACTAACTGCTCAGAACAGGCCTGCTGTTAGCTGCATAGCCTACTAGCTTACACTCTACACACAAATGTTCAACTGTATAGGTGTGTTCCATGCGACTGTAAGTGCCTTGCAAAGTGTATTTCACACTGCTTTCCGGCATCTTAAGTGAGATTCCAATCCAAAGGGAATTCCAAGCAAACATGTTCAGTTCGAAGGGCACTGTTAATGGCACTGGGAATAAAGGTTCATTAGTACATCACTTCACAGGAAGTGTAGAGGGAAATGTACCCACCAGTGTTCGCACATCACCCCAGAAGATTGAACACGGAGAGATGGAGTTGAGTTTGTCCTTGCAATGAAAGTCCATGTTGTCAAGTCTTCCTGGTTTGAAACCCACTGACTTTCATTGTAACAGAAACAGAAATATCTTCTTATTATCTTCTTATTATGACTGAAATTTCATGTTTGGGTAAACTATCCCTTAGACCAGTGGTTCTCAACCTCTCCTGCAGGGACCCCCTGACAGACCATGTTTCTGTTTTAACCCTGAAATGGCACACCTGATTCAATTAATTAAAGGCTTAATGAGTAGTTAACTAATTGATTAATTGACTAATTCCTACTCTTCTTACTCTAATAACTACTCATTAATTGAATCAGGTGTGTCATTTCAGGGTTAAAACAGAAACATGGCCTGTCAGGGGGTCCCTGCAGGAGAGGTTGAGAACCACTGCCTTAGACAGACTGAATTGTTAATGATACCGGTCTATAATTGAGATATGATCAATTTCAGATTCACCCAACCCCAAAACGACACGTTAAACAATAAGCAATGTGCTCGGTCGCATTATGTGTCTAGCCGATTCTTAAGCAGAAGAAACTACAAAGTGGTAGAACATTTATGGTGACAGAAAGTCTGAGACTAACCATTGCTCAGCTCAGGAACTTGAGACAAAACCTGCTAGCAATGTTCAATCTCTTTCTAAAGGTCAATCTACTGTATAATGTCTTTCATTGACTAACTGCAGATTAAGGTGCCTTTCTCGTGCCTGAAGGAAAGGTCTGAAAAGTTCATTTGACATTTGTCAGAACCCTAGACCCCATTCCTGAAGTAGAGATGTCTTACCATGCCCGTTTCAGTCTCATTAAGTACTTGTGATGAGAAATGACTTTCATTGGCCGTATAAGTGACTCTAGTCATAACATTATGAGTATGATTAAGAACTCCTGGTCGCACATCACACAGTAATGAAAATCAAGGGAAAATCGCTTGAAACAAATCGTCCAATACATCATGCAGGCTAGGTTAATTAGATGCTATTATGTAAACTAGCCATGTGCAAAAGAAATCATTATACATCTATAAGACGGCCCCCTTTATCTAAATTTCGTGGGCACTGATCTTACTTTGTTAGGTTGTCAGGAGAACCATTAGTCGAATCTGATGGAAGTTTCCTTTAGGGATCACAAAAGTTGTGCTAAAGAAAGTAAGCTAATTGGAGATTTGGAAATAATATATCTTATTAGTGAAAGTTTACATTTACAGCCGCAAACATGTTTGAATTCATTTCAGATAGAGTTCCTTCAAGCACATTAGATCATGTCATGACACCGCAGGGTTCCACAAGCTCATTTTGCTGTACTTGTCCATGACTGAACCGAGACATCACACAGAGACATTAGTTTCACTAGTTTCACAGCCCTGAGACAGATTGCATCCCTCCCTCAAACAACAAACAACTGTTCTATTATGTATGTGTATTATAGTCTAAGCACTATTAGCTTGTTGACAGTTTTCTAACTGGAGTAATGTTTCTACATTCATAATCCAAATATATACAATGATCTTCATCCAAACGTGCACACACTTTCTCACAGGGTTAGAATTATCATAATAACATTAAGATAAAACTATTGCAACTGGTAAATATGCCAATATACAGTGTATACATGGTGAACATGATTTCACCAAGAGCAACATGTTCCTGGAACAACATTCCAATCAACCAATCAGATTTGAGGGACAACCATGCTTCTACATCATTGTTATTCAACTATATATATAATTTTCTTCTGGTTATTAGGGATATATTTTGGGTAGGGTTATGTTTAGGGGTAGGGATAGGGTTAAGACAACATTTTTGGACAGGAATTTTGTTCCAGGATAAACAAATTGATCCAGGAACATGTCTTACTTGGCAAAATCATACTCTACTTTTTAAAAGTTTGGGGTCAGTAAGATTTTTTAATGTAGGCTGCATTATTTATTTATTTATTTATTTATTTGACCAAAAATACAGTAAAAACAAATGTTGTGAAATGTATTCTATTTCACTATATTGTAGAATGTAATTTATTCTTCAGTGTCACATGATCCTTCAGCAATCATTGTAATATGCTGATTTTGCTTCTCAAGAAACATATCTTATTATTATCAATGCTGAAAACAGTTGTGCTGATTTGTATAATGAGATGTATAATGTAATGATTGAAATGTATAATGTATAATGAGTTGTGCTACAGTATATTCAAAAATGTAAATATGCTGTATATATTATATATACATAGATACACAGTATATGTTCACTAGAACTCAACGAATTAAAAACCTATGCATATTGTTTTTCAATTTCACTGCTATTACAGGCTGTAAGAATGAACAATTCATGACTGTCATCAATAAATACTTTTAAAATCCATGATGACTCAATGCACCGACAGAGTGAAAGCCCTTGTTTTTAAGTCATGGTGGATAAACAGGCTTCTTGGGTTTAGTCTCTTGGCCAAGTACAATGAACATTATCTGACGGCCTTGTGAATGGCATAAACCAAGGGTACATAAAACCTTTAGCACTTACTAGAATCCATCCAACATTAATCCTTGTGTGACTTTGGCCATGTCCAATTTAATTACTTCCAACCCTGGACAATTAATTTTCTGTGCACTTTTGTCTCCTCTATTACTTGAGAATGATTTCTTTTGGGTTTTCTCCATTATTTACATCCAATTATGTCCCTCTCTTATTTCAAATCCATGTTAATACCAAAAAGTCTCTTACTAATTTGCAAATTGAAGCCAAGGAACAAGGACTTGCACACACATTGTATTTTTCTGGTCTTCTCGTTTCCCAAGCTAAATGTGTGATAAATAATATTGCTTTTAAAGAAAGTTCCCCCCAAAAAAAAAAAAAAACAGAGAGAGAAAAAAATTGCAAATGTACAACAACTCTGTCAGAGAAAGATTGTCTATTACCTCTTTTTTTATCTAAGTCTAAGTCATTAATCTGCTGGTCCTTTTTGGCTGAGGGTTCCTTTAGAGAAATGGGAGTTACTTTCACAGAGCAAACTCACTAATGAGGCAGTCTCTGGAAGGGTTCAAAACCTCTGACTGACTCTGAATCTAACCTTCAGTGCATGGCCATGTGAAACAGAACCTCTCAATCTGTGATGTCTTCAATGTCTGTGTGTATGCTTCATTTGTGAGGTTGAAGGTCCAAGGCACAGCTTCTAAATTACACTTCACACAGATAGAAAGCCTGTGAGAACTGATGATCTTCACTTGTGAAGGTCAGTACGAGAATATGCCAAGCAGAAACCAAATTTATCAAATTAATGTAAGTGACAAGTGCATTAAGAGAAAAAGGAATGGATTTTTCTTGTGACATTAATTGTTCCCTAACTGAGAAATTTTTATAAAGTGTTCAATGTGCCCTAAATACAAGTTTTAAACTACAGATTGGTGTCAAAAAGGAAAGAGCTGATACTAACATTAATGCTACATTTTTATAGCCGTTAATCAGCGAGGTCTTACTGTTCATGCTAGTAAGTAATCAGCCTGGTGGGGAGGCCCAAAGTGCTAAGACCTGCAGAAACGTCCTGCATTGCATAGCAGGGCTGTCCAGTCCTGCTCCTGGAGATCCACTGTCTTGCAGATTGTCAACTGTTCAAACAGCTCCAGTTCTAATTAAACATGCCTGCATAAGCTAATCAAGGTCTTGGATTACTAGAAACTTCCAGGTAGGTGTGTTTGAGCAAGTTGGAGATGAACTCTGTAAGACATTGGCCCTCCAAGAACAGGATTGAACACCTTTATGCTAAAGTAATAACAATTTATATGAGATGGTGAATTCATAAGATATACAGTATTACAAGTTGGACCATACAACAGTGTACAACTCAAACCTAAACCCAATCATGATTGCAAAAGCGTACATTTAGTCTGCAATGCATTGCTATTTTAATGCATTATTATGAGTGCAGGATGTCAAGGGTGTCATGATGTTTGAACTACAATAACTCGGTAACACTTAAGAGTTAGACTTATATTTATAAAGACTCATTAAGACCTATACTGCATTATAAGAACAATTATAGTTACATTTATATTATTTTTATAATTACTTATAAGGCATGCATTTGCTTTTTCAGTGTGCATGCTTATAATCTATTATACACTGATTTATAATACAAAAATGTATCAAATATAAAATAGATCCAAAGTCACTTGTTTGCTGTACCAATTTATCAATTATGTCTTTAATGGCTAATATTTGCATTAGAGGTCATGAATGATCATTTTGTTTTGTTAAAATCTATATCTCCTCAGCCATATGCATGGTATTGCTTATAGCAGTTTGCAATTATACTTTAAAAATATTGTTGTAGTGTTTTGCTAGTATGTAACACTAAATATATAGATATATATTTAAATCAACTGTTTGTATTAATGATTTCTGTGTTTTTTCATTATTTTATTACAGGAATTATTGTTCATTAGTTACATTTACAAATAAACAACTTAAAATTGTATAATGAGCACATCTTCATTATTTCTTCACAACTGTTTGTCTTAATGATTTCTGTTTTTTCATTATTTTATTACAGGAATTATTGTTCATTAGATACATATAAATAAACTACTTAAAATGTATAATGAGCACATCATTATTTCTTAACATTTGCTTTAGGAAAATTGCATCCTATATTTTCACTTTACTCTTTAAGTCATCAATGATGTTAGTAACTGTATTTTCATGCACAATAAGTATTTATTAGAACACAACATGGCTATTAATAATAATAATAACTTATTTGACAGAAATTCATCTGAATTGCTATAGTCATTGTTACTATAACATAATAACATTATAGCAATGCAGGCTGCATCTTTATAAATACATTCATGGAACCATCCGACTGACTAATTAATACTTATAAATCAGTGTATAATGGATTATGAGCATGCGCATTGAAAAATCTAATGCATGAATTAATTATAAAAATAATATAAATGTAACTATAACTGTTCTTATAATGCAGTATAGGTCTTAATGAGTCTTTATAAATGTATTTATAAAATAGTAATTAAAAATTTAAAAATTAGTATACAGTAAATGTTGGTATAATAAGCATGGTCTTCATAGAAAGTGTTACCATTAACTCTTTCCCTGCCATTGACAAGATTTTCCATCATTTATGACAAAATGCGTCCCTGCCATTGACATTCCGGCAATGTGTTTTTGCACAAGTAAGCT
Source organism: Leuciscus leuciscus (assembly GCF_965113295.1). Lineage (NCBI taxonomy): Eukaryota > Metazoa > Chordata > Actinopteri > Cypriniformes > Leuciscidae > Leuciscus > Leuciscus leuciscus. The sequence continues at coordinate 8,195,415 of NC_138736.1, forward strand.
ATTGTGATCATCAAACATTCAACAGCATTTGAATCAAAACTGCCAAACGTTATCAAAAAAAATGTCGAACCCACAAAGAGGTATATAGGACTGTGCAAGCTTTGGGGGTGTTGATGGACTTGATCTGCTCGATCTATGTTTTGATCATCATTCTGAATCCGATCTGGACCAAGTCTTTGACAAAAACACAATTTTCTTAGCTTTTTTGTTTGAAATGTTGTTTTTGATTAAACCTACCCACATTCAAGTCTTAAAATGAGTGGAAAGAGTTAAAGCAACACTAAGGAAAAAAAAATTACCTTAAAATAATGTTTCCAAAATCATATCAGTGGTTCATCAAGTCGTAACAGGGTGAAAGGCACTTCTGGATTCGCTTTGCGGTCCTTTATCTGCTATAACCACACTATGCAAGTTTGCCAAACAGGGTCGCGTTTCTGTAGTTCGAATGAGACATAAGAAAACTACAAATTTGACTTGCTTTACGTCAAGGGTTACAATAGTCATTTTCACGTTTCTGATGTCGCAATACATCATACTTTCATGAAATCATGCAACATACTCTACCTTGTCTGTGGACATCGTTCATTCCAAAGTCGGTGCTGGATATACAGCGAGTGTGTGTGCGACAGTATAGGCTGCGGGCGGCGAAATTATTTACGACAGCGGTAATGGACAATTCCGCTTCCAACCTGTAGGGCGACTGAAGAGGAAAAGTTCCTTAGTGTTGCTTTAAGTAGCCTGCTGGTCCAGTTTAGGTCCATCTGGGAACTCTGAACTTGAGCCATTTATTAAGCTTAAAATAATTAAAAAACAAAACCCAAATCTTTTAATATTTTCTTCTATCATTTTTAAGAGGTTGAATAGGGGCCATTGATCTGGATCTGCTGAAACTCTTGAGGGGCCACTTCACACAGAGGATGGAACTGTAGAGAGTTTTTTGCTATCCACTCTCAGTATGAACATCCACCTCCTCCTATATCGATTGGTTTTAGAGACAAGAGCTCAGATCCCCAAGTTCCCCATCCACTCAAGACTATCTGTCATGACCACAGGTGGCTGCAAGATGTGCCTGTTTTTCTGCTCTTGTAGAATATCTGTCATATCATCTGATCAGGTTGCACAGGTGTTGGTTCGGATTGCAGAGGGACAGGCTTGTGACCGATTTAGACTGAAGCATCGCCCATGATAAGAAGCAATAATCTATTGAAAGGCAGATTATAAACATCTGCTAAAGTTTTCCTGCAGGGCCCATTGAATTTTATGCCCTCTGATTTGTCTTCTCCTGTGTCATATCAAAAACTGTGAGAGAGGAAGGAGTGGATATGATGAGCACTGCTTTCCATCTCGTGCCGATTGGATGAATTGAACGCAATCCTTATCTTACACTCGTCTCATAGGCCCTGGAAATAATTCAGTTTTTTTATCTGAGTGGTACTCTTAACACTTTTTGTCCTCTTTGAACACCTGTGCCTTTACTTTAAATATCATGTCATGAGATCAAAAGGATGTCGGGCACCACTGTCATGCATTTAGAGCTGCGTTTACACTCTCTTGTCACAATTTTCAGAAATATCTAGGATAATATTTTTGAATATCAACCTCACAAATGAAGCATACACACAGACATAGAAGACATCACAGATTGAGAGGTTCTGTTTCACATGGCCATGCACTGAAGGTTAGATTCAGAGTCAGTCAGAGGTTTTGAACCCTTCCAGAGACTGCCTCATTAGTGAGTTTGCTCTGTGAAAGTAACTCCCATTTCTCTAAAGGAACCCTCAGCCAAAAAGGACCAGCAGATTAATGACTTAGACTTAGATTTAAAAAAAAGAGGTAATAGACAATCTTTCTCTGACAGAGTTGTTGTACTTTTGCAATTTTTTTCTCTCTCTGTTTTTTTGTGGGAACTTTCATTAAATAGCAATATTATCCTAAATGGCTGTCCATCTCAAACTTGAGCTTTTTGAGTGGTCTATAGAAAACACAGATTGTCACCTCTGCACAAGCAAGTGCTTCCGCTTGGCCTGGTTTTGAACTGGCAGCAGCCGGCATGGGATGAAGGAACACACTAGAGGATGCTAAGACTGCAACCGTGTCAGTCCACACACTAAAGCAAGCCAGAAATGCAACATTTATGCACATTTAAATTATGTTGCTTATTGCACATTTCACAAAACGTAGAAAACATTTTTTAGTGAGTGGCACAAAAATCCAGATGAACATGAATTTACCAATGTTTTTTACGTTGGTTGTTGTGCGCATTGCAGCACTTTGGAAATGAAATGTTCGGTGAGTGTAACTAAAAAGTTAATGCTCTATCGTGTTTGAAAATATCATACCACTTACACTTAACCTACCCCAAACCTAACCAACATTTCTTGGTGATTTACTAGGCGCGTTTCCATTACAGATTTGCGCAAAACGTTTGAGATTTTTTCTAAATGTCGACAAAAAACGATTGCGAAATGACGCCGTTTCCATTAACCGATGTTATGCGACTAAAACTTCATTTTTTTCCTCTCGTGATAAGTAAAATCATTTAAAAAACCATGGCAACTGACGTTGGTAGGTTTATGTACTATATCCCAGCCACTGCACTAGCCATTATTATTAATCGAAGGAGATGTATGTGTGTTTTCCAAGCATTAATGGTAAGGAACGACCCTTATTATGCTTGTGAGCAGCACATATGATGTGTTTCTAGGAGTTTCTCCCTCATATCTGCTTCGAGGTCTTGATTGTGGCATTTATTTGAGGTTTAGAATCCATTATTCCTGTTATTCTTTTGTGTTATATGAATTTAATAAAGAACTCTGTCTCGTATTCTGTCCAAACATATCGCGCCATCTACGTCAGGTGACCTGTAAATGTGCAAAAACTGTTTCCATTGCTGTTTTGCAAAATATTTCTTTTTTGAATTGCCTGAAAAACCACCTCATGCGAGCGTAAAAACTTTATTGCGATAAATGGGAGTTTTTGCGAAATTGACGTGTTTTAATTGGGCGTATTTTCAATTCGCAATTTCAATTTGCGCAATTTGAAGGGTAATGGAAACGCGGCTAATGACACTGGTGGTGATTTCAGCTGGAAAATGCAGTGAATTGGATGGGCTGTTAGGGTTTTGCAAAAATGTAGTAGAGGCATGTTGGTAACATTTTATTTTAAGGTGACATAGTTACACACTTCTACATGTACTTAGTATAGTAATAACAGTAAATTATGCATAATTACAAGTAACTAACCCTAAACCAAACCCTAACCGGAGCTCTGTAGTAAGTACATGTAGTTAATTAATATTACCCAGTACTTATTTGTGTAAGTGCAATGTAACTATTTCACCTTAAATGCATGTAATCCTAATGTTTTTATTTCACTATTCAAATTTTATTCTATCTGTCTTTTAATATTATGGTTTGAGCAACTTCTGCTCAGTGGACTATGTAGTAATCAGTAATGCAATTACTGTTCAGAGACAATAATTAGTAATGTAAACCTACTACAATTTTACTACAAAACCTACTTGAAATGTAGGCAGCAATGTTGCAGACACAAATATTATAAATAATTACACAGCACTCTGGAATATGTGATTCACTCACATATTCCATCCATCCATCCATCCAGAAGGAGCTCAGTTCCGAAGTGGTTTTGCTAAAAGACCCAGAAATGTTTAAATTCAAAACAAGGTTGGAATCTAGAATAAAATATAAAGCTGGTATATCTGTCTCTTGCTCTCTCTCTCTCTTTCGTATCCCCTGTTCCATCTCTTTTCCTCTTTTTTGGCTCTAAGCCCCAAATGATTGATAACTCTCTTTTTATCTTGTATCTGAAGTGATGGACAAGCTCAATGTTAATGCCCCCCTGAATGTCCAGACGTTTGGCCTAGCAGGACCCTGCCGTGTCATGTCTTATTAATATCCCCTTTTCTGTCACGGCCTTTGTACACAGATTAGAAAGTAATTAACCTTTAGAGTCATCTGCTGGTCCAACATTAACTATTTACAGGCTTGTGGGTCTTACAAGCTGTAGCTCTCTCTCAGTCATTTCTTCTTGTCCTCTCTGCTTCCTGCTTCTGAGGACTTTTCCTCTGTTCCTCTACTCACTTTTTCAGGTGAAGGACCATTGCAGGAGTAAAATACAGAGCATCTAGAACTCCAAATCTGGGATAAACTACCTTAAAACCATTACCCATAATGGTATGTAGTGTAAAAGTGCCATATATCTAGCAATACCTTAATTGTTTACACTATAATGTTGTTCGTATTTACCTGAAATGAACTAGACCGCTACTTTTAGCTACAAACATATATGAGCCAATAGTTCACTAGATAGGAAGTTTCAGACACATAACTCTCAGTTATACTACTGTGAGAAACACCTCATAAATTGATGAAATATATAAACCTGCATCAACACAGGGTAAGTGTTTTGATGGATTGCTTCCTGCTCCCCCACTGGATCCCTTACATCCTAAAGATGACCTTTCGGCACACAAAGGACAATAATTTGCCCTTCACACCCAGATGCTGCAGAGAAGCATGTTATTATCATTTTTATGACATTTGTAATGGAAATGTAGATCACTGTCCAGCACTTACACCTGCATTGCATTTATAGACACCAGGCATCCAGGAACATGCTGCTCGAGTGAGTTATGCTTTTTGCAGAAGAAATAATCACATCCTGCCCTCATGCTAACACAGACCATGATAAGAGAACCTCAGTATGGAAATAAGCAGAACACACTTTGGTGTGTCTTGCAAGAAGGCGATGGAGGTACTGTTCTTCCAAACACATCTGGTCTTCTATGTGTCTGAGAGCCTCCATCATGTTTCATTCATAGCCTGAAGAGAGGCTCTTACAACACAGAAAAATACAGGAGGAGGGGGTTAGAGAGAGAAAAGATAAGGAGAAATACTATACAGAGGGAAAGCAGCAGTAAATGGACCATGGATGGACAACATCTATGCTGACTCCTTTATAAACTGACCAGATATCTTAATAGACAATTATTACAATTAGACGTAATTTGATATCATCTTACCTCTGTACACTGCTTCTTAACGGAACATTTTTGAAATAAATTTCCAAATGAAAATATTATTTCATTTGACTTAAGTATTTAATCAAGTCATAATTGTACTGATTTTACTAAACTAAACTAAACTAAAACAATGCAATTGTAATTGAGCTGTTATAAATGATATAAAATAACATTGTCTTGTTTTATATAAATTTGACTTGTTGAGAATTGTATTTCTTTTTGATTTAGTCTATTTTGTTGTCATAATTATTTATTCTAGAAAATTGTCCTCTGACAAAATTAAAAAAAAAAATGTAATTGACTTTTATTTATTTATTACATATTTCATTAATAGATGATTTTTTATTTTATTTTATTATTATAATTTTTTTATTTTTTTTATTTTGACCCTCGTCCTCATGTTATTCCAAACCTGTATGATTTTCATTCTTCAGTGGAAAACAAAAGAATGTATTTTAAAGAATGTTGAGGTCCAAACAACACTGAAGTTAAGGACTTTCATTGTATGGAATGAAAATAATTGATGTGTTTCACACACTGATAAAAATTATTCTGTGGTGAAGTAAATACTACAGAAAAAACGCATGTAATTTTTACCTGAATAAGTTCAGGTAAGAATTTAAAAGACAAATACTTTTTTCTATATTAGTACTCAATTTAAGCTTGTAGAAATAAAAGCGTAAACCCACTCAACTTTCTGATGCTGGTGTTCCCATAATGCACTGGGGAATGAATAATTGATAAGGTTGCATTTTTCCAGCTGTATTTATTCTGTTTTATCATTGCTTTTGTTGTTAGGTTTAGTAACTTTTTGTTTAGTAACTAATTGTTTTGTGACATCTGGAGTTAATTTTCTACTCAGAATTGACAAAAAAAATTATCCATCGAATGTTACCATTACTGTGTATTGCGTACCAAGTATTGAGATCTCTGTGTTCGGGTGTTGATGTTGTATTATTTACGTAGATGTTCTAAGTAAAGCATACACTTTTTAAAGCATGGCTTAATTCAGTGTTATATTGTTTGAGTAAACTGTTCTTGAAACTGAGTATTGCAAAGTAAACTTCAACAAAGTAGAAATTACTCACCAAACTTTAACTGGCTAAGTTAGTTACTTATTTTTTCGTTAATTTTACTTAACTTAGTAAAGTAGATTTGACTCAATTCCACATGTGAAATTTACTTAAAAATCTGCGTGCAAAACCTTGCAAAAGAAAAATGAAGTGAATTTTACTTATTGTGTTTTCATCGCAGAAGAAAGATGTAGGAATCAAAGCTCAAGGGAATCTCAGCCAAAGACTAGGGGAGTGTTTGAGACTCTCCTCTGAATTGCTCTCCTCTTCCTGGTCAGCACCATTACAAATAACCTGCAGTCTGACCTTCAACATGCAATCTATTAATTGCACACTCGCTTAGTGATGTTCATCAGCTTCACTTTGCACAGAGCCTTAATTCTTAATTAGAATAATAAGGTAATTAATAACAACACTAGTAAGGTCACCACCTCTCGTCATGAGATGGCCACTGAATGAGTGGGAAGTCAACATAAAATGACTACAAGCAATAATTTGTATCTCATTTCTGACCCATCCCTCCCTCTCTAGCATTAGCACCCCCTCACCCCACCGGTCCTGAATGACATAATGTCCTTGCCGGGTAATTACATCAGGTTCAGCGGTGTGGGGTCATAAAACTTAAAGTAGTCTAATACCTGGAAATTGGCTTTCAGGTGTGCCGTGCGTCTTGCTGTCATGTCTGACAGCATTCTCGCCGAGGCACTCTCGTCCAGGGGCTCATAAATACCGCTATCATGCAAAACAAATAGAAGCTGAAAACAAATAGCACTAAATCATCGGCCTTACTAATATGATGGCATGTTATTTACCGGGCTGTGTGGTCAGGCTGATAATGCTGCCTTTATTGTCGATATAAAACCCTTCATCCCGCCTATGCGTACTGGTCCGAGTGTCGCCTTCATCTGAGAAACAGAGACAACACTGGGTTTCAGGGTAAAATCAATAACTGTCCAAATTATCTCTGTGCTCTAAGCAGGCAATCACCGCTGAGCCCCTCCCTCCATTCTACATCAATCCACTCACTCCCGCGTAATCAATGACCCATCTCGCCCTTTTCAGTCCAGGGGTGATGCTTGAATTATGAGTGTATGGATTAATTCATTTCTATACATAAGCGTTGTGCTTTCACGGCGATGGAACCAATATTTAACAAGGCGTACGGATGAGGGGGAAGCCGAGGCGTCGCACTTCGCTATGGCTGTTAAACTTCTTGTAAAGTTTTCCATTATGTGCCAAAACCAGTGGAGATTAAAGGCTATTAAAATGTTATCGCAGGACAACGTAATCCCTCTGGCAGTGTTTCCGCTTTCTTTCTTTTTTTCTTGTCAAGTGACGGTTATATTTCACCGCATAAGCCAGTTTTCAGCCTATTAAAGATTGCTTGTTCTTATCCATCGGCACAGATCGATACTGTTTATAGAGACATTTCATATCTGTTTGCATGAAATTAGGTAGTTATGAGAGTTACAGACACCACAGATTGCATGCATGCTGTACAATGTAATTTGTAACATATTACACAATATAAGTGACGTAATCTAAATACTTTGAAACTTCTTTTTCAGCATAGACTTAAATATAAAGTGGAAAAAGGACATTTACAATATGGACATAAGTAGGACACCTAACCACAGTGTTGGGGAGTAAGTTGCATGTCTGTATTACATCATTTAATTACAAAATACATTTAACTGTAATCCGAGATTTTAAAAAAAAAATAAAACTGTAATTAAATTAGTTACTTATGAAAATTTTAACAATTTAAAAGGGGTTTACATCTGAATATTTTCTGTAAAAAGCTAGGATATGTTGATTAATATTAATTTGTTGCTTTGCCTGTTTTTGATGTGCACGATGCCTCCTGCCATTTAAAGGCTGTTTAGTAAAGCAATGCCATTCTGATGCTTTTTATCGGTTCTCTTGTTAGAATTTGCAGCGCACCACGTTTGCCACTTACCTCAATCCACATTGCCACTAAAAGCTTTACCTGTCCAATAGTTGCCATGGCGAGTGATAAAATTGTGAAAGCAAAGCTGAATTTTCAGACATCTTTTATAACATTAATGTCACAATTTGGTCCAACTTTATATAAGTGCCTTTAACTACTATGTACATTGAAATTAATAATTTGATACAATGGACTTATTGTGTACATTTACATTGTAGAAGAGCCCTTCATGAAGAGATTCAGTTCACTTTGGTTTGGAACACTCAAACAAAAGACTACATGCTTTACATGGATACAGTTTTTCAATGACAATACTCGGATCACCAGAATACAGTTAGTTGGATTTTGTATTTTAAATGCTCAGCATTGCATGTATTCTGTTAATCCCATATTCTGTAAGCCGACAAGGATGCTAATAGAACTGGAGGTGTGTGAAGACAGACCGGAAGTGCTTTCCCCTTCTGTTTGATGGACTGTCTCACTCACAGAGAGGTTTGTTAATCTTAAGGAGATCCGGCCTGACTTGTCTTTCTGGCCATTCGGTACAACTCTGAGGCAAATTGAGTTAACAGAATTGATAGAGCACTTCGGAAAAGAGGACATCTGATGTGGTTGCGGTTATGGTGTCTGGTTCAGATGCAAATAGAGGTTGAGATTCGTTGGAAGGCATCAGCGAGAAGTGTATATTGTTCTGACTTATATTATTGGGTCACAAGCCAAAATAAAAGGGCAAAGAGAAGTAGGCTACTTCTCACCTTCCTTTTTGTTCCAGATCTCAAACTCTCTCTTAATACCCTCAGGCTCTGTCTCTCAGGGGTGAGAGAGGATGGAGCGGGTCACTCTCTCTCTCTCTCTCTCTCTCTCTCTCTCTCTCTCTCTCTCTCTCTCTCTCTCTCTCTCTCTCTCTCTCTCTCTCTCTCTCTCTCTCTCTCTCTCTCTCTCTCTCTCTCTCTCTCTCTCTCTCTCTCTCTCTCTCTCTCTCTCGTCTTTACTTCTTCTAGACACCGGTTCATGGGAACAGCCTACAATTACAGTGACACTCTGCCACCAGCAATCTCAAAGCTTTTCTAGTATTAGTTCTTAGCCTGAGTTATCGATAGTGTTATTTGTGCCTTTCTCTCCAACACACACACACACACACACACACACACACACACACACACACACACACACACACACACACACACACACACACACACACACACACACACACACACACACACACACACACACACACACACACACACACACACACACACAGACACAGGTAGCACTCAATGTCAAGCTTGCTGCTTTCAAGTTCTCTACTTCACAGGCTGTTGAGCTGATGATGCACAGGGCATTATGGGGAATCTTGTCACACAGCATTGCTTGGAGTGAGTGAGCGAGTAGAGAAAAACAGTTTCACAGAACTTGTATTTTTTTGTGCTTTTCCAAGAAGTACACTGTAAACAAATGTAAAGAGACAACAACAACAACAATTAAATAACAAAAAATATTAATAAATTACTAAAATAAATTAATGTGAATTTTTAAACTTGCCAACTAAAAACTAAACTACACTTTTTTCCTTTACAAATAGTCAGTTAAAAAAGCACTGGATGGTAACAATTGTTAGGTAACTATTATTTTATAGTGTAAGTTATGCTGCCTGTATATTACCCCATAAATTTGATCTTTTGCATAGAAACAAATTTTAGTCTGAAGGTGTGTATATTCAAATTTTCACCCATGTTTAATATTTCACTATCTGTTTAATATTCACTCATGCCTGTGATGTCCACAGGGAGACAGGTGTCTTGTTGAAGGCGTTAGCCAGAGCAGAATGTAATGCGTTCCTGTTCTATATGTAATGCTGCAAATCACTTTCATTTTTTATGAGATTATTTGGGAGCCTCGGTGAATCCTTATGGAAATCTTATTATAACCTACATTAGGGTTATATATGTGGGTTGTTCATTATAACGAGGCAGTGGACTTTTGCTCATATTTTTTTTTGTTATTAACATTAACATGGCAGCATTATTTTTTTACTCTTTCTTTAAACAATAATAATAATAATAATAATAACAGTTGTACTTTGTAACACTCTTGAATCTTTTTTTGTTTTTTTCTGTCTATTAAACGAATTTGGCTCTTTCACATTTAGTCCATCCAATCCCAGCTACTCTAATGGTCTGGAAATAAAACACAACTGAAAAAAAATAATATTTTTTGTTGTACATTTACAGTTTGCAAAGTGTATGATTACAAATACATATAACATTTCCGTTTTTATTTTGCACCTGTTTCAGTCTATGCATTAGTGATGGGGATTTTTAAAGGTTGTATCAGCGATTTCAGGCCCAAAAAAGGCCCAAACATAAATGATCACATTCATCTAATCTTTCCTAACGATCCGCTAGCTGCCCGCCCCATAAGCAATCACGAGCGCAAAACCTCACAACACCCACCCCCTGTCGGTGATTGGTTGGAACACTATTTATTTTGGTTTTGAGTGGTTGGTGAAACCAATTGTTCTCTTACGAGAGGTCTCTCGTACTGCGTAAGATATCTTACGCTAGGGGAAAATCCTTTTCCGCGAGATATTGAAGCCAAAAATTATCCTTAATTTTGTAATAATGCAAAACGCGTTGCAGCAGCAATGCAGACATAGGCGAGACAGCTCGCGCGCCTATTGGCTGCTCTGCGGCAACTGCAGCAGCCTATCGAGCGAGGCCTGGCGTGACGTCAGACCCAATCAGGGCACTTCGCGCCCGCTGCGTCACGTCCCGCCGAAATGGGCGTGGTCTAGGCCTATAAATATCGCTCGCAGGCAGCTATTATCTGATTTTTCATCCTTCAAGCGAAGCACACGCATCGCTGGAGCTGGATTAGAAGCCGCGCCGTCTGACAGAGAGCACCTTCAGCGGGACGAGTCACTGAAGTCGCTGGCCGCGCCGCCTTCCTTGCCTTCCTGCTGCGCTTTCCGGCATTATATCCTTTCTCTGCTACTGTGTTTATGTATGTGTGTGTGCTCGCCGCCGCGACACACACTCCCATTGCACTAAAAGAGGACCTTTTCCTAATCACGCAGCTCTCGCACTCGCTGACGGCGACTGCCCTCACTGCGAGTTAGGTACTGCCTATGGTGACTCTGAGGACTCACCTGGCATCCTTCTCCGAGACTGCTCCTCCGCCCCCCCCCCAACCCGCAAAGCTTGCCGGTTCGCCCGCTTGCCTTGCCTGCTTGGGGGACGATACCTGTTCTCCCTCTGTTCGAGCCGCGCACACCGCGCCGCTCACAGAGGATGTCAGGAGCGGGCGGTCACGGGGCTAGCTTTCTCTCTCCCTCTGTTCAAGCCGCGCAAACTGCGCCGCTCACAAGGGAGGCTGGAAGCGGACGGTCGGGGTTAGTTTTTCTTTACGTTATAAGAAAGCTACCCTGCCTTCTGCGCCCCATTCATGCGTCACTCACCGGCGAAAGGAGAAAGATGTGTTTTTTAGTCCCTCCGAGGATGGACTGACCTTCAATTTCTCATACATATTCCCAGTTCCCTGATCATGCGACTGGAAATATCAATATTGCAGCAGGCGAGCCTGTTTTAATACAAGCGCGCCTGCAAGCATACGCCGAAGAAAGCATGTGACGCTCTTATATGCTCGTGCATCCGAAAACCTTTGCGTTCCCCCCTGTGGCTCAGTGGCGGAATCATTGGTTTTTCTCACGAGAGACCGGAGTTCGAATCCCGGTCTAGCGGCAGTTAAAATTATGCCGCCAATGCTTCGCTCTGTCAGTTCCCTGAAAAGCGACTGCAGACGTGCATTTTGCAGCCAACGAGCGCGTTGCACAACCCGCTCGCCTGCACCCAAACACCGTTTCTATGGTTTCCGTGCGTCACTGGCGAAAGGAGAAAAGAGCGTTTTCTGGTCCCCCCGCGGACGGACCGACCTCCTCTTTCTCGTACATTTCTCATTCCCCTCTGAAGTTCGGGCGACTGGAAATGTCAGTATTGCAGTGAGCAAGCCTGTTGTAATACACGCATGCCTGCAAACAAACGCCAGCACGTTGACGCTCTCTTATAATACTCGCGCTAACTGAGTTACAATGTGTCTCCCCCTGTGGCCCAGTGGCAGACTCTCAGGTTTTTGCACGCGAGAGACCCGCGTTCGATCCCCGGGTCTACCGGCAGATAAAATTATGCCGTCAATGCTCGCTCTGTCAGTTCCCTGAAAAGGCGACTGCAGATGTGTATTTTGCAGCCAACGAGCGCGTTGTACAACCCGCTCGCCTGCACCCAAACACCGTTTCTATGGTGTTCCGTGCGTCACTGGCGTAAGGAAAAAAGGGAGTTTTTCTGGTCCCGCTGCGGACGGACCAACCTCCTTTTTCCTATACATTTCCCATTCCCCTCTGGAATTCAGGCGACTGGAAATGTCAATATTGCAGTGAACAAGCCTGTTGTAATGCACGCAGGCCTGCAATAAACGCCAGCATGTTGACGCTCTCTGTTTCTATGGCAACTTCTCGCTCGTTCAGTTCCAGTAAATGTGACTGTTCCAGTGTATCCTGCAGTAAACAAGTCGGTTCTGTCACCCGCTTGCCTGCACACAAACGCCGTTTTTACGGCCACCCAGATAAATCCCATAAGTGTGTATTTTTCTGGTGTCCCGGCCACGGCCGATGGTGCTTTATGTGTAAGAAGAATGCCCACTGCCCAGTGCCCATCTCTACACACAAGCACAGGGCTCGCGCACATGAATCGGCTCAGACCGATTGCGCTTCAAACATGGTGAATGTGCCCACTAACACCACGTTATGCATGTCTCACGGTTTCTGTAAAAACGAAACCAACGTGCACTCGCTTCACGCAAGCGAACGATGCTTTCGGTGTGATAAATGTGCCCGCTGTCCCGCGCCCACATCCACACATAGACATGACAGTTCCCACGGGAACCGCCCAGCCCTCCCCCTCGCGGTTAACCACCGCAGAGGAGTCGAGCGCGGGCAATCTGCCCGCTGTCATCAGCGCGCCCCATGCCTCAAATGTCACGAGCGACACGCTTGTGTTACAGCACACCGAAGCTTCCCCATCGCTGAGCGAGCGGAGCGCGCTTCGTATTCGACCCCTAGCTATCCATGCAGACGCATGGGCAAAGCTACCCGGGGTTTTCGAAGTGGGTGCTGAACATTATAGAAAGAGGCTATTCGCTGCAGTTTCGCCGACGCCCTCGCCGCTATGTGGCGCGCGTCGAGACCACGGTAAAAACAGAAGTAGCACATCTACTTCGAGCCGAAGTGACGAAACTATTGAGCAAAGGGGCCATAGAACCTCTCTCTCAAGATCAGAGCGAGGGAGGGCTATACAGCAGATACTTCCTGGTACCGAAAAAAGACGGGGGTCTCAGACCCATACTAGATCTAAGGCAACTGAACAAAGTGCTTGTGAAGCGACAGTTCAGGATGCTCACGACCAGGCAAATCCTTGTGCAGATTCGCCAAGGAGATTGGTTTGTGTCAATAGATCTGAAAGACGCGTATTTTCAAATACAGATAGCGTCACGTCACAGGCGATATTTGAGATTCGCCTTCGAGGGCCAGGCATATCAGTACACAGTCCTGCCGTTCGGTTTGTCCCTAGCACCCCGTACATTTACGAAGTGCATGGATGCGGCGCTCGCACCCCTCAGAATGAGAGGCATGCGAGTGCTGAACTATTTGAACGATTGGCTGATTCTAGCGCAATCTCGCGCAGTGCTCATAGAACACACGACCATTTTACTCGATCACCTCGAGGATTTGGGTCTGAGTGTCAATTGGGCAAAGAGCTCCCTGTCACCCAGTCAGAAAATATCTTTCCTGGGCACAGAACTGAACTCACTATCCATGATAGCGCGACTATCACAACAGCGCGCGGTAGACATTCGACGCACAGCGAACTCTTTTCGCTGCGGCGCGTCTGTCCCGCTCAAGAAATTTCAGAAGATGCTAGGTCTCATGGCCTCAGCATCGTCAGTGCTCCAGCTGGGTCTGCTCCGCATGCGCCCGCTGCAGTTTTGGCTGAAAGCGCGAGTCCCACGCGAAGCGTGGGCACCCGGTTTGCTTCGCCTCAGGGTCAATCAGAAATGTGTTACAGCTCTGAAACCCTGGAAAGCGAACGACTGGTACCAATCAGGTGTAAGCCTGGGGACTTCCTCGAGGGTGAAAGTGGTGTCCACGGACGCGTCCACCTCGAGATGGGGAGCGCTGCTCGAGGGCAGACCGTTCTTCGGCCAGTGGTCAGAACGGGAGAAGCTCCTGCACATAAACTGCCTCGAAATGCTGGCAGTAGACAACGCGCTGACGCGTTTTTGTCCCCAAATAAATGGTCACCACGTCTTGGTCCGTTCGGACAACATGTCTGTGGTGTCCTACATAAATCGCCAGGGCGGCATCAGATCCGAGAAACTGTACAGGCTGGCAGAACGCCTCCTGGTATGGGCTCAGTGCAACCTGCGCTCGCTCAGAGCAGCGCACGTGCCAGGGATCTTGAATTTAGGACCGGACAGACTGTCCAGGAACAATGTTCCGGCAGGCGAATGGTCTCTACACCCACAGACAGTCCAACTGCTGTGGAAGAAATTCGGCAGAGCGGAAGTGGACCTGTTTGCGTCTCAAGAAAACGCTCATTGTCAAGAATTTTTCTCCAAGAGCAGGAGCGCGCTGGCCCATGTGTGGCCCCGCCGCCCGCTCTATGCTTTTCCCCCCGTCTCTCTCCTGCCTCAGGTGATAGAACGGATCAGGGAAGAAGGATGCTCAGTACTGCTGGTAGCACCGTTCTGGAAAAACCAACCTTGGTTCCCAGCCGTGATGCAGTTAGCAAGTACTGCCCCGTGGCCAGTACCAGTGAGGAGAGATCTCCTCTCACAGGCCCGCGGCTCGATCTGGCATCCTCACCCGGAACTATGGTCCCTTCATGTCTGGGCCATCAACGGGTACATGTTGGACTCCCTAAAGGAGTATTAAACACGATCACGCAGGCTAGAGCTCCGTCTACAAGACGACTCTATTCTTCGAAATGGTCAGTGTTTTCGGGCTGGTGCACAGCCCGTGGTGTGTCACCCACAAACTGTGATGTGACGGAGGTGCTTTCCTTCCTACAAGAGCTGTTGGATGGGGGCAGGGCCCCCTCCACGCTCAAAATTTATGTGGCGGTTCTCAGAAACAACGCTTGGTCAGTCAATAGGAAGGAACGATTTAGTCATCCGCTTCCTTAAAGGAGCTAAGAGACTGAATCCTCCCAGACCTCCCTCAGTCCCCGTATGGGACCTTTCTACGGTTCTGGAAGCCATGAAAGGTGCGCCATTTGAGCCTTTACAGTCAATCGATTTGAAACACCTGTCTTTCAAAACGGTGTTTTTGCTGGCTCTCGCTTCGGTGAAGCGCATAGGGGATCTGCACGCGCTCTCTGTGAGCGCGGCGTGCATGGAGTTTGGGCCCAATGACTCAAAAGTTATACTCAAACCTAAGCACGGTTATGTTCCAAAATCCCTCAACACACCGTTTAGGGCGCAGATTATCTCTCTGTCAGCCCTACCGGTCCCTGATGAGGAAAGAGACGCGAGCCTCCTTTGCCCAGTCAGGGCATTACGAGCTTATGTGTCTCGCTCGTCTGTTTTCAGACAGACGGAACAGCTCTTTGTTTCGTTTAGCGGACGTTCTAAGGGACTAGCCGCGTCGAAACAGAGCCTATCCAGATGGATAGTTGATGCTATAGCGCTGGCATACGCCTCCAAGGGCATGCAGTGCCCTTTGGGTGTCAGAGCGCATTCCACAAGAGGCATGGCCTCTTCGTGGGCTTGGTCAAGTGGGATTGCCTTGCAAGATATTTGTATGGCGGCAGGCTGGGCCTCCCCGTCTACATTTATAAGGTTTTATAACCTAGAGGTTCCCGCCCTGCAGGCCAGGCTGCTGTCGGTCTAAACTACCAGTATTATCTGACCTGATGCGTTCAGCTCAGAATGCTGCGTTTACTGAGCACAGCTCAATTTTCGACAGTTTAAAGCTGGGCAAACTGTGTAAGACCCACATTTTCCCTTCGACGCTACTTTATGTGGAAAAGTGAGGCTGCACCCCTCCTTCTTCCCGGACTCTCTGTGAGTTCACTGAGTGATTGTGCACTATATGTACCCCGGGCTTTCGCCCTTGGGTCTTTGGTGTCAGATCTCAGCATGCACGGCGTTTTACACTGGGTCCCCTAGCGTAAGATATCTTACGCAGTACGAGAGACCTCTCGTAAGAGAACGTACTCGGTTACTAACGTAACCTCGGTTCTCTCTAGAAGAGGGAACGAGTACTGCGTATCTTGCCGTGCATGCACACGCTCTGGTTGCTTCGATGATGAAAAACCAGATAATAGCTGCCTGCGAGCGATATTTATAGGCCTAGACCACGCCCATTTCGGCGGGACGTGACGCAGCGGGCGCGAAGTGCCCTGATTGGGTCTGACGTCACGCCAGGCCTCGCTCGATAGGCTGCTGCAGTTGCCGCAGAGCAGCCAATAGGCGCGCGAGCTGTCTCGCCTATGTCTGCATTGCTGCTGCAACGCGTTTTGCATTATTACAAAATTAAGGATAATTTTTGGCTTCAATATCTCGCGGAAAAGGATTTTCCCCTAGCGTAAGATATCTTACGCAGTACTCGTTCCCTCTTCTAGAGAGAACCGAGGTTACGTTAGTAACCGAGTACGTTTTTTGTGTGCAGATCTCAGAGCCTAGGCTGCCTACAGTGACGCAGTTTTTTGACGGCCTACTAATGGGGCGGGCAGCTAGCGGATCGTTAGGAAAGATTAGATGAATGTGATCATTTATGTTTGGGCCTTTTTTGGGCCTGAAATCACTGATACAACCTTTAAGTTGTTCCATCATTAGGCCAGAATGTTCACTCACTCAACCGATTCATTGAACTATTTCCCCACCATTGACAATTTTTCGTCATTTATGACACAAAGCTCCCTGGCCAATAACAGAATTTTATGCCAATCCTTGTTTTCACTGTTATTTGGTAGGGAGCGCTATTATGCATTTTTTGAAAGAGCACTGAATCTTTGGATCCAAAAACAAGCAAGGAAGAAGCAAAAACAAAAATTCAACAGCGTATAAATCAATACTGCCCATCGTTACTGAATGAAATATCGGCCCTAGAAGAGGTATAGAATTGTGTAAGTTTTGGGGTTATTGATGGACTCATTCCACTCGGCCTAGGTTTTGATTTTCCTTCTGAATCCAATCCAGACATAGTCTTTGAGATAAAACACTCAGCTTTTAGTTCAAAATACAGCTTTTTTTCAATGAAACTTTACCACATTCAATTGTTGGTTAAAAAAAAAAAAAAAAAAAAAAAAAGAATGCTGGAATCTAGAATAAAATGTTTCGTTTTTTTTTTTTGTTGTTTTTTTTTTTAGCAGAGGCTCTGTTCTTTCTTTTGATATATTGTATGTTTATACATATCTATACAACAAAATATTCTGGAGGCCATAAAAGTTTTGTGAAAATGATCAAAAATGCTTTTTAAAAACAAAACAGAATTGCTGAATTCAGAACCGCTGAATCCAGAACCGCATACTAGCATACTACTCTTACTTTTACCATATCTTTCAATGGCAGGTATAGTATGATTAGTATGCTAGGATGCGGTTCTGAATTCAGAAAGTATCTACAGTATACAAATGAGTCATTGAATTATTCACTCAACTTATTGTCTTAACAACAGTGATTCATTCAGGAACTAAACCCCTGCTTGTGTTGCTTGGAGACAACCGTTTATGCTTTTCTTTTTTGGAAACCATTTTAATTGGAGGAGAAAAATAAACAAAGCAACTGGCAATATTGCTATTTCCAGTGTATTGAACTGCTGAATAAAAGTAATATCACATGTAATAATGCTCTTGTTGGTTGAAATTAAAACAGGCGCATTTTTAATCATGTGATATTGCTTAATTATAGCTAAATATAATTGTAATTATAGCTAGGCTCTGTAAAAGTTGAAAACCTTGCTATAGGGAATTGCAAACAAGTGGGTGATAATGACCTTGTACAAATCCACTATAGCACTGGAGTAACAGAATCTGTCGGCATGTTTCACGCTGATGTTGCATATGAGGACTCATAAACTCCACATCATCCCTCAGTGATTTGATCAGTTGTCTCACATTACATTGAGTAATCGCTCACCTCTCAGAACCCTGGGACATTTGTCTCCCCAATATGGGGTCATTATCTTCACCTGCCATCTACATGGTTAAATTGCCTTCTTATCCACGCTACACCGACCTCACCCCAAGGTCAAGTATTGCACTGTCAGGCCGATTAAAGACTGTTACACAGGAATTATCAGCCTCATCTTAAATGCTGCATCCTGCTCCTGAGAAACAAATAGAGTTGCATCAAGGGCTTGAATTATGGTCCAATATCCAGTATAGGTGTGATGATCCTTCATGGATTATGATGCACGCCATGAAATCAGAAAATGATAGGTAGCTCAGTAAAGTCTTCACAGTCAGGCTCAAAGCCCTTTTTATTTAGCTCTCTAGGTTTACCTTAGCATTGTTCTGTGAGTGCAGTGTCTTAATGTACTGAGGTCTAATTCAACTTCCTTATGAGCAGTGCCGGTGAAAACTGCCAGTGCTGTTGCCATTTGGACACACGCTTGTGTGTGTGTGTGCGTGTGTACATATGGTAGAGTGGTTGTTTTGCTTTAAAAGCGTCTTTGAATAGCTCTTGAAACAGCCTTTTGATAGGCACAGTGCAACACCAGATAACTCTTTATCTCCAGCTTGAATGGCTAATGTCCTCTCTCACTCTTTCTCCCATCAAAAGATGCTATTTCCCCCTCCATAATCTTGGATACAGAATAAGGAGAGTTGTTTTCAGAAAGTTGTGGTGTATAATGGGGAACCATTTATGCAATGAATTTGCAGAATCCTTTTTCATTTGCCAAAATGATAAGTAAGATAAATTTGTACAGTTACAGTCATATGCAGAATAAAATTATATGCCATTTTATTAATGCTGGGTATTGCATTGCCACATTGCCACTGAGGCGGTTCATTTCTATGGGTTCAGATCTTCATTATGTTTCAGTATAAGCTTATACAATAACATATCTTAAAAAAAAATATCTAAAAACATTTTGTTAAAATACAGCGTAACACCTTACAATAAGGTTAATTTGTAAGGGATAATGTACATCCAGCCGGTGGTTCTCTCAAAATAACCCCCGACAGGATGATCGCGGAGGGATCTTGATCAGCCTGAAGAGGGTTATTTTGAGAGAACCACGGCTAGATGTACATTATCCCGCTTATTACACGGCTAATTGCCACATAAGTAAATAATTAGACACAAAATATTGATCTGAGTTGAAATGATTTATTAGGCTTCCGCGGTGAGAGCAGTTGCAGCGGCAAGTTCAAACTAAACAGACATTTAAGAGAAACCGTATCAGTCATTCATACCACTTATTACACAGCATTTCGCCACATAAATAATTATGGGGATAAGATATATTTGTTGAGATATATAAGATATGTTTGTTCCCTCAACTCAAATTCAGTTCAATTCAGGAATTGTTTGGAATTTAAAAATCATTCTTTATTCAGTAATGAATGGCAAACAAGCCTGACAGCTAGTACTAATTCGTCAATAGTGGGAAAATAATCTCTGAATTTCATAATATCATTAGCCTGGGAAAACCCAGACAACTTCCGGCAAATTTAGATTTGCTCTGCAAGTAGTCTGGCAAAGAGCTCATTCAAGCCCATTTCTAATCCCTCGAAATCGCGGCACCAATCAGAAACGTTGGGGCAGGCTTTACACGATGACGATCGCTCTGATTGGTTTTAGGTCTATCCAATTGCGCCCAGAGGCATTTGAGCGACGTCCGTTGGTGAAGCGCAGCAACTTTTAAATGCATTATTATATTAAAATTGCAAACACATGAGGACAGTCTCCATGAAAGACCCACTGGCAGATGAACGTGCTACTACATTTCTCTCCGAAACGGTAGGGAATTAAATTAGATTTAATAGAGGATTTTAACTGTGACAAGATGATTGACAGGGCAAGTTTACGTGACAGGATGCACGCGACAGATCCGTCCGATAAAGATGACGAAGTAGTATGTCCCAAAGCTTGCATACTTTTCTGCTACACATTCAAAAGTAAATACCTTTTATTCACAAAAAGAGTACAAACTTTTATGGGGTAGTGTAACTTAGGCGAATTGGGACGCAGCATAAGGCTTTACGCGATGACGATCGCTCTGATTGGTTTTAGGTCTATCCAATTGCGCCCAGAGGCATTTGAGCGACATCCGTTGGTGACGCCCCTTTGGAAATGAGTTATTAATGAAGCTTTGCCAGACCATAACTCAGTTACTACTGAGAATGGTCTGGTTTTGACCAGGCTATAATATCAGATGACTTGTATGAAAATCTACACTTCAAGGTCAAGCCAAGGGCAAGTTATGCTATTTGGTCCGATAGCCAAAGCAAACCAATCTGCATAGAACCCAGAACTCTCTGCAAACCTGATACGTGCCCTCCTGTATATTTATGAGTTTGGACTAAAGCCAGTTTTACACACAAACTCATACTGATCCGGAATATTCTGTCCTTTTGACACGCCTACTTATAAGTGTGGAAAACGAGAAGACATGTTGGTATTTCTCAAACTAGTGGCAAGAATCTTGTCTCCTCGATTGAATGGGCATGCTTGCTGTTGCCTGCTTCAATCACAGTCTGCTGGTTTTTTTTTTTTTTTTTTTTTCACTATTTTTGCACAGATTTTGACAGATTTATGCTTGAATATCTTAAATTGAAATACAGAGTCTGAGTCAAGCAATGACTCGATTTACTGTCCCAGGGACACCTCATGCACCTGACATCCCAGTCTGGCAAGCCAGCAGACTATTTCATACATATTCTACACAAATCAGCTCTTTCTTTTCTTTTTCTTTTACTATTTTTATTCTAGTGGGTGGCTTATGCATGCTATTACGTAAATGGTTAATTAGCCTTGGCAAATTAAAAAATATAATTACAGTTTAAATATGTAAAGGCACAAATGTTTGCAACCCCCTCATGAGTCTGTTATGTTTCTGAATTAACTTTGTCATAACTTTGAATTAACTTTGTAATACATTTAATAAATTTGCACAATGTGAAAATAGGCATAAAAAAAAATGTGTAAATATAAGCTGCATTGCTATATATATATATATATATATACATTTTTATTTTAGATGATTTTTATGTTTTTATGTTATTTTTTATATATATATATATATATATATATATATATATATATAGTATATATATATATTTTTTTTATGCTTAACATTTTGTATTCAATTCCTTTTGGCCAGAACACCACAATGGCACGATTATGATTAGCATAATTTGTAGTATGCTTCAAGATTACATGCAATATTTATTGACTTCTTCACAGTGTTTGTGTAAATACTTCATTTGGACTGTTTACTCAGGTGCACCAACCTTTTTATGCAGGAGCACAAGCGCTTTACAGACATGCGAAACAACACGGTCAAACTGTGAAAGGACTATAATAAGCAGGCTTTGAACTAATATATCTCGGACCAATTATGTGCTCCATGATCTGTGGGCAGAGGATCTTTCTAGACAATTGCCCAAATGGTTTAGGTCTATTTCAGCAAATGCGAGCGAAGCATTCGCTGTGTCTGCATGCTGTCAGACTCTTCCCAGAACCCATTTCAGGTGTCCAGATCTGTTAGAAGGCGACATTGTTTGTTTTTTACACTCTGTGAAAAGGGTAGAATAGTATAAAAATATGCTTCAGGGCACAATGTGTCCAAATCTGCAGATTTACAACTGTTAACTTTGGAGAGCGAAATGCATGAAAGCTTTTGAGGATGTAATTTCAGACGTAATAGTAAGCACTTCGCAAATGTAATTGGTCTGAAGTGGGCACACTCAGACAAACAACAAAGGTACATTTTAATATTTCATTAGAACAGATGAATATGAAATTGTTTAACGCATTTGATGACTCCATTTGACCATGACATGTTTTATTAACAATATAAAATATGTATATTTTATGATTACAGTAATAGTGCTTAAACCGGCTACCAAAGTGATTTAGTCCACTGTTCAAATGCCTTTCCCTTGCTCTAATAATATGGATATATAACCATAATTTTGCCTAGTTTTTGCTTCATGAACTATTTATTGGAAAATGGAAAAGTTTGCCTTCAGCATGCAGCATTATACCTCAATCCATTTAAAACTAATATTAACGCAAGATTCCTCCAGCCATGCTATCCATTTTTAAACACAAGTAGATGTCATTTGTGATCAAGGGGGGACAAAATGCATTGTGAATCAGTGATGAAAAGAGCAGATATGGGCCTCAAACACAAGAAAAACAGGGTGAGAAGAAAGACATAGCAGCGGATTACTTTTGTTTTTCCAATCATCCTTTCACGGCAAACAGTATTGATTCAGATTCTATGGCCCTCTCGGTCTTTCTAACCCTCCGTCTGTCCAACTCGCTCTTCCTCTGCCCACCTGGCCCCAAGAGAAATGACTCCTCAGCGTTCTCTCTTAGTATTAAAGAACCGTTGACAGGGAATCATTCTTCCTGATCTCCGAGTTTAGCCTTTAATTTTTACAAAACCTATCAATCATGGCAGAGGGGGGGTGAAAAGTCTGGGCAATATTTCCAAGCTGCGATTAAAAGATATCACCATACATCAATCTGCAGAATGTCATTCGTTGTCCTCATCACACTGTAGATTTTAGCGTTCTGGCCTATTAAAGCAAGAAGCCACTAGAGGCCATGTCAAAAATGATTTAATTAATGATTTTTATTATTATTTATTTTTTGTCATGTTTTTCCGTCTCACGCTTAAGGTTTTGGGCCAATCACAATGCACTGGATCGCTGGCCAATCAGAGCACACCGCACTTTTCAGAACAATGAGCTTTGTAAAAATTTACGCGTTTCAGAAAGGCGGGGCATAGAGGAGCAACAATAATGTACAGTATGTGTAAAAAAAATTACTTGTTTTAAACTAAAACCGTAAACACATTGCATTAAACCAAATACACAAAATAATGCTCTTTTTGGAACCATCATAATTGGTTACAGTATAACAAGCAGCTGTACAGAATATGATACAGTTTAGTGTTTTGCCAGTTTATCTCTTTTAAATTCTTTTTATAACTGTATCCACTGTACGTCCAACTGACTGCACTGTATTCTTCCTTTTGATTCTAAACTGAACTCAAATGGCACTGAGAATTGGGTAAGAGAGAAACATAAACCACTTAATTGGGGAAATTGAAAGATGAAACAATGCTGATGGCCTGGGTCTGTGGTGGAGTAGTGAGTTTGATGGAGGTTCTGTGGGGTGCGGACTGGATCGACTCCATTCCTAGAGCTTCCGAACAAATGTTTTTTTTGGGGGGTGCGAACTGATGGGGCAGTGAACCCGAGATCAGTCCTAGAGCTCCTCCTGTCCGATTTTAGGGAAAAATCGGGTCCATCGTAGACATCCAGTGGAATTCTTAGGCGCACCAAATAAACACCACAGACACAGTATAAGAGTAAAACTATATGCAAAATAAGATACACTGGTGTTTTGCCAGATGAGAAGTTTATTCTATGTATCATCTTTTTACTACTTTAATTCATTTTACTCTAATTCATTTTATAACTGTTTTAATTTCCCTTGCTTTTATTTTGTGCTTATTTTCTATGCAAAGCACTTTGAATTGCCATAGTGTTAATGGACTGCATTTATATAGCGCATTCACAGACCCAATGGCCACCAAAGCGCTTTACATATAGCCTCACATTCACCCATTCATTCATACACCGACGGCAGTGTCAGCCATGCAAGGCACCATCCAGCTCGTCGGGATAGGTGTCTTGCTCATGGACACCTCGACACTTGGTCAGGTGGAACCAGGGATTGAACCTCCAACCTTCCAGTTTGTAGACAACCTACATGAACCACTGAGCCACTGCCGCCCCAGTGTGATAATTTAATTCCTTTCTGTGTAAAGCATTTTGAATAACTGTTTTAATGTTCCTTGATTTTATTTTGTGGTTATTTGTATTCCTTTCTATGTAAAGCACTTTGAATTGTCATAGTGTATGAAATGTGCTATATAAATAAACTTGCCTTGCCTTGATTATTCCATTCACCTGTTCTATTAATTATCTTATTATTAGGGGTTCAAGCACGAAGTGCTGAAACCCTATTGTAATTGTGCTGATTTTTAGGGGTTCAAGCACGAAGTGCTGAACACCTATTGTATTTGTAAAGATTTTTATTATTAGGGGTTCAAGCACGAAGTGCTGAAACCCTATTGTAATTGTGCTGATTTTTATTATTATTTTTCTTCCGCCGTAAAACGCATCGTGCAGCCCAAACCGTAAGAGCTGGAACCTTGAAACTTTGCCAGATGGTAGTACAAAAATCGAGGAGAGGTTCAGAGAGTATGACCCCGATTGGCCCATAGGTGGCGCTATAGCGACCAAAAGCACGAAACTGGTCATAACTCTTAGACCATATGTCGTAGACTCAAGTGTCTTATATCAATGGAAAGCTGGACTCCTGAGGAAAAAAACGTATATCTCCGATTTCATTTCCGGTATGCAATTTTTTCCGCCATTTTGAATTTTGTCAGAAAACTACTTTTGCGAACTAGTCCTAGGTTTTTCGCCCGATCGGAACCAAACCAGTGTAGAATTGTTCTCTGGAGTCTGAATATCAATAATTATCGAAAAAAAGTTGAAATTTCGATTCACGGTCGCTAGGGGGCGCAAAATTAACGTTGTGGGAGGAGCCTATTTTACTAAAACGGCTATAACTCCAGAAGTAAATGAGGTATCTTCACCAGACTCAGTACACACGTGTAAGAGATCAATCTGAGGTCACAGTAAAAAAATCGAGGCGATTTGCCACATGGTGGCGCTATAACATGAAAAAAACATAAAACAGGCTATAACCACCTGACCGTTAGTCCGATTGACTTGAAAATTGGTATGCAGTGTCTTGGTCCAAGGTGCCATGTATGTCTATGAGGACATTGGTGTATCTCGAAAAACATGGCCGCCATCGGCCAATGAATTTGAGCAGCTATAAGACAAGGTTAACGGAGGCCGATCGGAACGAAACTCGATGGGCATGTTCGACTCATGGCCCTAGAGGTCTGTAAGAATTTTGAAAGAAATCGGCCACTAGTTGGCGCTAACGAGTTTTATGGCTCTGTAACCACGTGGTGTTACACTTATCGTCACAAAATGCATATCATTTGATAGATCTGCTCATGCTGAACAACTTTGCCTCAAGAACCATTGCTGTCAATCAAAACGTTCATTAAATATTTGTAATTATGTTAAAAACCTACTTTTGCGAACTAGTCCTAGGTTTTTCGCCCGATCAGAACCAAACGAGTCTAGGACAATTCTATGGACTCTTTAGATCAATAATTATCAAAAAAAAGTTGAACTTTTGCATTTTTCGCATGGGTATATTGGGTCATAAAGAAAATGGGCGTGGCAAAATGCACTAAAAAGCCTATAAATCCTAAACGAAAACTCAGAACTTCACAAAAATTGATGAGCATATGTGACATAACATCATTAACAAGCATGCAACATTTTATGGAGATCGGACCATAGGTGGCGCTATAACTGTTAAAAGGCTTTAAAACCATATATTTCCTATGGTAAATTGCCTGTATTGGCTGTAAATAGTGTTTTCCATCTATGAACATATAATGTTCATATAATAATGTTCAAAACCAGTGCAGTGCAATTCTCTGGACTCTCTAGATAAATAATTATCAGAAAAAGTATAACTTCTTCATTTGGATGGCTATAATAGGGTCACTTCAATATGTAGCCTTAAAATGAATACCATGACATATTAAGCCAATAAGTGGTATTTTACTGCCCCCTGCTGTCATTTCATCATACTACTCCGTAATATTGTTATATAATTCATATTTAGACTTTATAAAATCATTATTTTAACATTTAACATGAAAACGAAAGTAAAACGGCATTTAGGCCACGCCCCCCCCAGTACAAATTCACTCATAACTTGAAAACGGAAAGTCGTTGCGTGCTCAAATTTTGATGGTAAGGTCCTCTCCAAGCTCTTGATCGAAACGTGTCATCGCGGGCCTCGGGAGCGCGCCCCCCCGCGCATCGCAAGCCCGCGGACCCCCGACTTTGAACGACCGCAACTCCCGACCCAAACCACCCCGAACCTTGTGTGAGAGCTCGTTGGAAAGGGCCCGTTCTTGGCTAGCTTCGATTCAAATGTGGTGTAATTTGCCCTGGGCATTCCCGAGATATAAGTGAAAAACCAAATTCCCATTCATTCATTCAAACACTTCAACTGTAAGATGGAGGCTGTAATTCCACTGTTGTCAACTAGAGGGAGCAGCAGTATTAGACATAGTATTCATCTTTTTATCAGCTTTCAGCTTTGGCGAACAAACAAATGGTTAAAGCTATTTTTTTTATTATTATTATTGGACTGATAATATAGATCACAATGAAATATATGAAATGGTTAGACCATTAAAATATTTTTTCACAATAACACATCCTAAAGACATTGAAAACATATTTGTATTTGTGTGTGTGTGTTGTGTGTGTGTGTGTGTGTGTGTGTGTGTGTGTGTGTGTGTGTGTGTGTGTGTGTGTGTGTGTGTGTGTGTGTGTGTGTGTGTGTGTGTGTGTGTGTGTGTGGATGTGTTTGTGTTTGTGTGTGTGTCTGTGTGTGTAAGCATGCTTAATGGAAAGAACATGGAGAAACTGCTTTGTTTTACTGGTGGATAAAAAAGTCTTTCAAATGAAAGTGAGTCAATTAGTGGTCTTCTACTGCCCTCTGCAGGACATTCTACTTAATAAAATATTTTCATCTGTGCTTTTGCATTAGTTTTTGGACTATATAAAATTACTTGCATGAAAATCACCTATTATAACACAGTCATGTTTTGTCAAAGTTTATCACTTCATTTTTACTGAGCTCTCAGTTTGAACATTTCTGCCTCTCAGTGATTAATTTGAAATCTGAAAATGGTGTTATACAGAGGAGATTTGCAATTATCATTTTGTTACCTATCTTTTATTTTAAATATCTACATCTACAACAAAATGTGTGTGCATGTGTGTGTTCAAGCATGGTTAGTGTATTAAGTATTATTGTTTAAGTATTATTGTTTTCATTTACATTTTAACCACCAGAAGAACACTCATTGGTTCATTCTGCTCACTAAAATATTATTTTTCATTTTTTTTTCCATTTGAAATATTGTTTAAACTTAATAAAATCATTAAAATAACATTTCAAATCATATTTTGTCTGTTTATAAATCCCACAGACTCACATTGGCTGCAATACTAATGTTTTTGTAAAACACAGACCTGATAGTCTAATCTGTGTGTATTGTGCATATATTATTGATATTATTACTATTGCAAATCATGTTATTGTAACTCATATCTTAATAGAATATTATTTGTAATTTTAATTCTTTATTTCTTAATTGTTTTTTTATGATTACTACAGATATTATCACCAAAGATATCAACTACACCTTCACTTTTAGTATTGATACGCTGCACACACAGCACAATCACACACTCACTAATGCATTCAAATAAATGTAATCTTACTGTGCTACTTTATTTGTACATGATTAGAATGAACAGAAATCTAAGACTATTTTTCTTCTTTTGTTAAAGCCATTTCAGACTCCAAGTAAGCATTATATTAGTAATCATCTATTTTAAAGGTGCCATACAATTGAAAACTGTATTTATCTTGGCATAGTTGAATGATAAGAGTTCTGGACATGGAACTGACATACCGTGAGCCTCAAACACCATTGTTTCCTCCTTCATGTGTAAATCTCCTGTTTGCAAAAGACCGCTGAAAAATGAGTGAATCCCACCATAACACCGACTGTGACGTTGGAGTCAGGATCATTAATATTTATACCCCCCAAATTTGGATTTTCCAGTCAATGTTCTAGGCCAGGCAGTGTTAATGTGGACCTGCACAGCCGAATCATCAGAAGATCTGCAGGTATTGTGAAGAAGCAAGCAAGGACAATAGTGAAAATGGCAGATCATGGATATAAATGGTATGTCTGAGGCTGTGCTGCGGATTTGAGAACTTTTCATTCCCTTCCCACAAAAGAGAACTGTCAACAGGCATGGTTGATGTTTACAACAGGATACCTCACCATTTTAATTCAAAGCTGTTAGTTTGCTCTTAACGGAGGCCGATCAGAACGAAACTAGGTGGGCATGTTCGACTCGTGGCCCTAGAGGTCTGTAAGAATTTTGAAAAATCAGCCACTAGTTGACGCTAACAGGTTTTACGGCTATGTAATCACGTGATGCATATCATTTGATAGATCTCCTCATACTGAACAACTTTGCCTCAAGAACTACTGCTGTCAATCAATTTGTTCATTAAATACTTGCGATTATGTTAAAAACCTACTTTTGCGAACTAGTCCTAGGTTTTTCGCCCGATCGGAAATATACCAGTGGAGTACAATTCTCTGGAAGCTCTAGATTATTAATTATATAAAAAACTTTAACTTTACCCATTGGGTAGCCATAACAGGATCATTTAGAAAATGTGTATGGCAAAAAACACTCCTAAATCCTAAACAAAAACTCAGACAACTCACTAAACTGCCTTATGTGCTTAAAGACCCTAAATGCTTGAACCCCGCTAAATGCTGCTTGCAGCTTTAATTATTAGGGGTTCAAGCACGAAGTGCTGAAACCCTATTGTAATTGTACTGATTAGGGGTTCAAGCACGAAGTGCTGAAACCCTATTGTAATTGTACTGATTTTTATTATTATTATTATTATTATTCTTCCGCCGTAAAACGCATCGTGCAGCCCAAACCGTAAGTGCTAGAGACTTGAAACTTGGCCAGATGGTAGTACAAAAATCGAGGAGAGGTTATCAAATTATGACGCTGATTGGCCCATAGGTGGCGCTATAGCAACCAAAAGCGCGAAACTGGTCATAACTCCTAGACGATAAATCATAGACTCAAGTGTCTTATATCATTGGAAAGCTGGACGCCTGACGAACAAAACGTATATCTCCGATTTTATTTCCGTCATGATAGATTTTCCGCCATTTTGAATTTTGTCAAAAACCTACTTTTGCAAACTAGTCCCTGGTTTTTCGTCCGATCGGAACCAAACCAGAGCAGAATTGTTCTCTGGAGTCTGAAGATCAATAATTATCGAAAAAAAGTCGATATTCCGATTCCTGGTCGCTAGGGGGTGATAAATTAAGGTTGTGGGAGGAGCCTATTTTACTAAAATGGCTATAACTCGAGAAGTAAATGAGATATCTTCACCAAACTTGGCACACATGTTTAAGAGGTCAATCTGAGGTCACAGTAAAAAAAATTGCGTCGATTGGCCACATGGTGGCGCTATAAACAAAAAAAAACATATAGACACCTGACCGTTTTTCCGAATGACTTGAAATTTGGTATGCAGTGTCTTGGCCCAAGGGGCCACCTATGTCTAAAAGGATATTGGCGTATCTCGAAAAACATGGCCGCCATTGGCCAATGAGGTTTGAGCACCGTTAACGAAGTCCGATCGGAGCGAAACTCGGTGGGCATGTTCGGCTCAAGCCCCTAGAGGTCTGTAAGAATTTTGAAAGAAATCGGCCACTAGTTGGCGCTAACGAGTTTTATGGCTCTGTAATCACGTGGTGTTACACTGATCATCACAAAATGCATATCATCTTATAGATCTGCTCATGCTGAACAACTTTGCCTCAAGAACCATTGCTGTCAATCAAACACTTAATTAAATATTCATGAATATGTTAAAAACCTACTTTTGCGAACTAGTCCCTGGTTTTTCGCCCGATCGGAACCAGACCAGTCTAGGACAATTCTCTGGACTCTCTAGATCAATAATTATCGAAAAAAAGTTTAACTTTTGCATTTGGGTGGCTGTAATAGGGTAATTTATAAAAGGGGCGTGGCAAAATACACTAAAATGCCTATAAATCATAAATGAAAACTCAAAACTTCACAAAAATTGGTGAGCATATGTGACATAACATCATTAACAAGCATGCCAAATTTTATGGAGATCGGACCAAAGGTGGCGCTATAACTGTTAAAAAGCTTTAAAACCATATATTTCCCATGGTAAACTGCCTGTATTGGCTGTAAATGGTCTTTTCCGTCTATTATGTCAGTTGTTAAATGCTTTCTAAATAAAACTTAATGTCTTTTGATGCTTGTGTGCTTAAAGGCCTTAAAGGCGTTAACTGCTTGAACCCCGATAAATGCTGCTTGCAGCTTTAATTTTTATTATTATTATTATTATTATTATTATTATTATTATTATTATTCTTCCGCCGTAAAACGCATCGTGCAGCCCAAACCGTAAGTGCTAGAGACTTGAAACTTGGCCAGATGGTAGTACAAAAATCGAGGAGAGGTTATCAAATTATGACGCTGATTGGCCCATAGGTGGCGCTATAGCAACCAAAAGCGCGAAACTGGTCATAACTCCTAGACGATAAGTCATAGACTCAAGTGTCTTATATCATTGGAAAGCTGGACGCCTGACGAACAAAACGTATATCTCCGATTTTATTTCCGTCATGATAGATTTTCCGCCATTTTGAATTTTGTCAAAAACCTACTTTTGCAAACTAGTCCCTGGTTTTTCGTCCGATCGGAACCAAACCAGAGCAGAATTGTTCTCTGGAGTCTGAAGATCAATAATTATCGAAAAAAAGTCGAAATTCCGATTCCTGGTCGCTAGGGGGTGATAAATTAAGGTTGTGGGAGGAGCCTATTTTACTAAAATGGCTATAACTCGAGAAGTAAATGAGATATCTTCACCAAACTTGGCACACATGTTTAAGAGGTCAATCTGAGGTCACAGTAAAAAAAATTGCGTCGATTGGCCACATGGTGGCGCTATAAACAAAAAAAAACATATAGATACCTGACCGTTTTTCCGAATGACTTGAAATTTGGTATGCAGTGTCTTGGCCCAAGGGGCCACCTATGTCTAAAAGGATATTGGCGTATCTCGAAAAACATGGCCGCCATTGGCCAATGAGGTTTGAGCACCGTTAACGAAGTCCGATCGGAGCGAAACTCGGTGGGCATGTTCGGCTCAAGCCCCTAGAGGTCTGTAAGAATTTTGAAAGAAATCGGCCACTAGTTGGCGCTAACGAGTTTTATGGCTCTGTAATCACGTGGTGTTACACTGATCATCACAAAATGCATATCATCTTATAGATCTGCTCATGCTGAACAACTTTGCCTCAAGAACCATTGCTGTCAATCAAACACTTAATTAAATATTCATGAATATGTTAAAAACCTACTTTTGCAAACTAGTCCCTGGTTTTTCGCCCGATCGGAACCAGACCAGTCTAGGACAATTCTCTGGACTCTCTAGATCAATAATTATCGAAAAAAAGTTTAACTTTTGCATTTGGGTGGCTGTAATAGGGTAATTTATAAAAGGGGCGTGGCAAAATACACTAAAATGCCTATAAATCATAAATGAAAACTCAAAACTTCACAAAAATTGGTGAGCATATGTGACATAACATCATTAACAAGCATGCCAAATTTTATGGAGATCGGACAAAAGGTGGCGCTATAACTGTTAAAAAGCTTTAAAACCATATATTTCCCATGGTAAACTGCCTGTATTGGCTGTAAATGGTCTTTTCCGTCTATTATGTCAGTTGTTAAATGCTTGCTAAATAAAACTTAATGTCTTTTGATGCTTGTGTGCTTAAAGGCCTTAAAGGCGTTAACTGCTTGAACCCCGATAAATGCTGCTTGCAGCTTTAATTATTATTATTCTTCTCCGCTAAAACGCATCGTGCAGCCCAAACCGTAAGGGCTAGAGCATTGAAACTTTGCCAGATGGTAGTACAAAAATCGAGGAGAGGTTCAGAGATTATGAACCCGATTGGCCCATAGGTGGCGCTATAGCAACCAAAAGCGCGAAACAGCTCATAACTCATAGACCGTAATTCGTAGACTCAAGTGTCTTATATCATTGGAAAGCTGGACGGCTGACGAACAAAACGTATATCTCCGATTTCATTTCCGCCATGAAAGATTTTCCGCCATTTTGAATTTTGTCAAAAACCTACTTTTGCGAACTAGTCTGTGGTTTTTCGCCCGATCGGAACCAAACCAGTGCAGAAATGTTCTCTGGAGTCTGAAGATCAATAATTATCGAAAAAAAGTTGAAATTTCGATTCAAGGTCGCTAAGGGGCGCCAAAATGTATGTTGTGGGAGGAGCCTATTTTACTAAAACGGCTATAACTCCAGAAGTAAATGAGGTATATTTACCAAACTCGGTTCACTTGTGTAAGAGGTCAATCTGAGGTCACAGTAAAAAAATCGCGGTGATTGGCCACATGGTGGCGCTATAATATGAAAAAAACATAAAACAGGCTATAACCACCTGACCGTTAGTCCGATTGACTTGAAAATTGGTATGCAGTGTCTTGGTCCAAGGTGCCATGTATGTCTATGAGGACATTGGTGTATCTCAAAAAACATGGCCGCCATCGGCCAATGAAGTTTGAGCACCTATTAGACAAGGTTAACGGAGGCCGATCGGAACAAAACTCGATGGGCATGTTCAACTCATGGCCCTAGAGGTCTGTAAGAATTTTGAAAGAAATCGGCCACTAGTTGGCGCTAACGAGTTTTATGGCTCTGTAATCACGTGGTGTTAAACTTATTGTCACATTATGCCTATCATTTGATAGATCTGCTCATGCTGAACAACTTTGCCTCAAGAACCACTACTGTCAATCAAACCATTCATTAAATATTCGCAAACATGTTAAAAACCTACCTTTGCGAACTAGTCCCTGGTTTTTGGCCCGATCGGAACCAGACCAGTCTAGGGCAATTCTCTGGACTCTCTAGATCAATAATTATCGAAAAAAAGTTGAACTTTTGCATTTGGATGGCTGTAATAGGGTCATTTAGAAAATGGGCGTGGCAAAATACACTAAAAAGCCTATAAACCCTAAATGAAAACTCAGAACTTCACAAAAATTGATGAGCATATGTGACATAACATGCTAAAGAAGCATGGAAATTTTTATGAAGATCGGACCATAGTTGGCGCTATAACTGTTAAAAAGCTTTAAAACCATATATTTCCTATGGTAAATTGCCTGTATTGGCTGTAAATTGTGTTTTCCACATGATCATGTTTATAAAATAATGTTAAAAACCAGTGCAATACAATTCTCTGGACTCACTAGATCAATAATTGTCAGAAAAAGTTGAACTACTTCATTTGGATAGCTATAATAGGGTCACTTCAATATGTAGCCTTAAAATGAATACCATATTAAGCCAATAAGTGGTATTTTACTGCCCCCTGCTGTCATTTCATCATACTACTCCCTAATATTGTTATATAATTCATATTTAGACTTTATAAAATCATTATTTTAACATTTAACATGAAAACGAAAGTAAAACGGCATTTAAGCCACGCCCCCGAATACAAATTCATTCATAACTCGAAAACGGAAAGTCGTTGCGCGCTCAAATTTTGATGGTAAGGTCCTCTCCGGGCTCTTGATCGAAACGTGTCGTCGCGGGCCTCGGGAGCGCGCCCCCCACGAATCGCAAATTCGTGGGACCCCCGATTTTGAACGGCCGAAACTCCCGACCCAGACCACCCCGAACCTTGTGTGAGAGCTCGTTGGAAAGGTCCCGTTCTAGGCTAGCTTCGATTCAAATGTGGTGTAATTTGCCCTGGGCATTCCAGAGATAAAAGCCTCAAAAGACATGCCTTTGAACAGTCATAACTCCCGGGCCCAATCGCCCATAAACACCGCGATGGTCTCATTCAACAGGGCTCCTCAAGCACTATCTATGCTATGAATTTCAGAATTTTTCGCCTTCTGGTTCCCGAGATATAAGTGAAAAACCAAATTCCCATTCATTCATTCAAACACTTCAACTGTAAGATGGAGGCTGTAATTCCACTGTTGTCAACTAGAGGGAGCAGCAGTATTAGACATAGTATTAATCTTTTTATCAGCTTTCAGCTTTGGCCAACAAACAAATGGTTAAAGCAATTTTTTAAAAATTATTATTGGACTGATAATATAGATCACAATGAAATATATGAAATGGTTAGACCATTAAAATATTTTTTCACAATAACACATCCTAAAGACATTGAAAACATATTTGTATTTGTGTGTGTGTGTGTGTGTGTGTGTGTGTGTGTGTGTGTAAGCATGCATTATTGAGTTAACATGGAAAACACTTATATTACAATAACTATTATAACACAATCATATTTTGTCAGTGTTTATCACTTCATTTGCACTGACACTTCACATAATTGCTAGTAATGTGGTAAATCACGCTAGAAACATGGTAAATCATAGTAAATCATTGATGGTCTCATTCAACAGGGCTCCTCAAGCACTATCTATGCTCTGAGTTTCAGAATTTTTCGCCTTCTAGTTCCCGAGATATAAGTGAAAAACCAAGCACTTCAACTGTAAGATGGAAGCTGAAATACCACTGTCCACTAGAGGGAGCAGCAGTATTGCATATTATCTTTTCATTAGTTTTCAGTATTGGGAAACAAACAAATGCTTTAAAAAGCAATCTTTTTTTCTTTTTTTTTCTTTTCTTTTTTATATTATTAGATCACAAAGGAATTCTAATAGACCAATAAATATATTTTCTCAATAACATATTCCAAAACATTAAAAACATATTTGTATTTGTGTATGTTTATTTCTCTGTGTGTGTGTGTGTGTGTGTGTGTGTGTGTGTGTGTGTGTGTGTGTGTGTGTGTGTGTGTGTAAGCATGCATTATTGAGTTAACATGGAAAAACTGGTTTGCTTTAGTCCAGAAAACAGGTGAAAATCATGAAGTTTAAAGTGAAAGTGAGCCAATAAGTGGTCTTCTTCTGCCCTCTGCTGGCCATTCTACTTATTAATGAAGTCTTTTCACATGTGCTCACATTCATATTTAGACTCTAAAAATCACTTATATAACAATAACTATTATAACACAATCAGATTTTGTCAGTGTTTATCACTTCATTTGCACTGACACTTCACATAATTGCTAGAAACATGGTAAATCATAGTAAATAATACTATAATGTGGTGTATCAAGGTAAACCATGCTAGAATCCTGGCAAATCATTCTAGAACGTGGTAAATCATGGTAAACTATGCTAGAACAGGGTAAATCATGGTAAACCATGATAAACTATGGTAAATCATGTTAGAATGTGGCATATCATGGTAAATCATGCTAGAACAGGGTAAATCATGGTAAACTATGATAAATCATGATAAACTATGGTAAACCATGCTAGAATCACAGTAAACAATGGTAAATCATACTAGAATGTAGTATATCATGGTAAATCATGCTAGAATATGGTAAATCAAGGTAAACTAAGATAAAATCATGGTAAACTATGTCAATCATGCTAGAATCCTAGTAAATAATACTAGAATGTGGTAAATTATTGTGGGAGGAGCCTATTTTACTAAAATGGCTATAACTCAAGAAGTAAATGAGATATCTTCACCAAACTCAGTACACATGTGTATGAGTTCAATTTGAGGTCACAGTAAACAATTTTATGGAGATCGGTCCATAGATGGCACTATAACTCCTATAAAAAGCTTTAAAACCATATATTTCCTATGGTACATTGCTTGTATTGGCAGTAAATGGTCTTTTCCATCTATTATGTCAGTGCTTACATGCTTGCTAAATAAAACTTAATAACTTTTGATGCTTTTCTACTTAAAGGCCTTAAATGCTTGAACCCCGATAAATGCTGCTTGCAGCTTTAATTATTATTATTTTTCTTCCGCCGTAAAACGCATCGTGCAGCCCAAACCGTAAGAGCTGGAACCTTGAAACTTTGCCAGATGGTAGTACAAAAATCGAGGAGAGGTTCAGAGAGTATGACCCCGATTGGCCCATAGGTGGCGCTATAGCGACCAAAAGCGCGAAACTGGTCATAACTCCTAGACCGTATGTCGTAGACTCAAGTGTCTTATATCAATGGAAAGCTGGACTCCTGAAGAACAAAACGTATATCTCCGATTTCATTTCCGGTATGCAAATTTTTCCGCCATTTTGAATTTTGTCAGAAAACTACTTTTGCGAACTAGTCCTAGGTTTTTCGCCCGATCGGAA
The DNA here is from genome assembly GCF_965113295.1 of Leuciscus leuciscus. Lineage (NCBI taxonomy): Eukaryota > Metazoa > Chordata > Actinopteri > Cypriniformes > Leuciscidae > Leuciscus > Leuciscus leuciscus. The sequence goes on from NC_138736.1 coordinate 8,231,774, forward strand.
CCAAACCAGTGTAGAATTGTTCTCTGGAGTCTGAATATCAATAATTATCGAAAAAAAGTAGAAATTTCGATTCACGGTCGCTAGGGGGCACAAAATTAACGTTGTGGGAGGAGCCTATTTTACTAAAACGGCTATAACTCCAGAAGTAAATGAAGTATCTTCACCAGACTCAGTACACACGTGTAAGAGATCAATCTGAGGTCACAGTAAAACAATCGCGGCGATTGGTCACATGGTGGCGCTATAACATGAAAAAAACATAAAACAGGCTATAACCACCTGACCGTTAGTCCGATTGACTTGAAAATTGGTATGCTGTGTCTTGGTCCGAGGTGCCATGTATGTCTATGAGGACATTGGTGTATCTCGAAAAACATGGCCGCCATCGGCCAATGAATTTGAGCACCTATTAGACAAGGTTAACGGAGGCCGATCGGAACGAAACTCGATGGGCATGTTCGACTCATGGCCCTAGAGGTCTGTAAGAATTTTGAAAGAAATCGGCCACTAGTTGGCGCTAACGAGTTTTATGGCTCTGTAACCACGTGGTGTTACACTTATCGTCACAAAATGCATATCATTTGATAGATCTGCTCATGCTGAACAACTTTGCCTCAAGAACCATTGCTGTCAATCAAAACGTTCATTAAATATTTGTAATTATGTTAAAAACCTACTTTTGCGAACTAGTCCTAAGTTTTTCGCCCGATCAGAACCAAATGAGTCTAGGACAATTCTATGGACTCTTTAGATCAATAATTATCAAAAAAAAGTTGAACTTTTGCATTTTTCGCATGGGTATATTGGGTCATAAAGAAAATGGGCGTGGCAAAATGCACTAAAAAGCCTATAAATCCTAAACGAAAACTCAGAACTTCACAAAAATTGATGAGCATATGTGACATAACATCATTAACAAGCATGCAACATTTTATGGAGATCGGACCATAGGTGGCGCTATAACTGTTAAAAGGCTTTAAAACCATATATTTCCTATGGTAAATTGCCTGTATTGGCTGTAAATAGTGTTTTCCATCTATGAACATATAATGTTCATATAATAATGTTCAAAACCAGTGCAGTGCAATTCTCTGGACTCTCTAGATAAATAATTATCAGAAAAAGTATAACTTCTTCATTTGGATGGCTATAATAGGGTCACTTCAATATGTAGCCTTAAAATGAATACCATGACATATTAAGCCAATAAGTGGTATTTTACTGCCCCCTGCTGTCATTTCATCATACTACTCCGTAATATTGTTATATAATTCATATTTAGACTTTATAAAATCATTATTTTAACATTTAACATGAAAACGAAAGTAAAACGGCATTTAGGCCACGCCCCCCAGTACAAATTCACTCATAACTCGAAAACGGAAAGTCGTTGCGCGCTCAAATTTTTATGGTAAGGTCCTCTCCGGGCTCTTGATCGAAACGTGTCGTCGCGGGCCTCGGGAGCGCGCCCCCCCCGCGGATCGCTAGACCGCGGGACCCCCGATTTTGAACCGCCGTAACTCCCGACCCAGACCACCCCGAACCTTGTGTGAGAGCTCGTTGGAAAGGGCCCTTCCTTGGCTAGCTTCGATTCAAATGTGGTGTAATTTGCCCTGGGGATTCCAGAGATAAAAGCCTCAAAATATATGCCTTTGAACGGTCATAAGTCCCTGCCCCAATCGCCCAAAAACACCGTGATGGTCTCATTCAACCGGGCTCCTCAAGCACTATCTATGCTCTGAGTTTCAGAATTTTTCGCCTTCTGGTTCCCGAGATATAAGTGAAAAACCAAATTCCCATTCATTCATTCAAACACTTCAACTGTAAGATGGAGGCTGTAATTCCACTGTTGTCAACTAGAGGGAGCAGCAGTATTAGACATAGTATTAATCTTTTTATCAGCTTTCAGTTTTGGCCAACAAACAAATGGTTAAAGCTATTTTTTTTTAATTATTATTGGACTGATAATATAGATCACAATGAAATATATGAAATGGTTAGACCATTAAAATATTTTTTCACAATAACACATCCTAAAGACATTGAAAACATATTTGTATCTGTGTGTGTGTGTGTGGATGTGTTTGTGTTTGTGTGTGTGTCTGTGTGTGTAAGCATGCTTAATGGAAAGAACATGGAGAAACTGCTTTGTTTTACTGGTGGATAAAAAAGTATTTCAAATGAAAGTGAGTCAATTAGTGGTCTTCTACTGCCCTCTGCAGGACATTCTACTTAATAAAATATTTTCATCTGTGCTTTTGCATTAGTTTTTGGACTATATCAAATTACTTGCATGAAAATCACCTATTATAACACAGTCATGTTTTGTCAAAGTTTATCACAGCTCTCAGTTTGAACAATTCTGCCTCTCAGTGATTAATTTGAAATCTGAAAATGGTGTTATACAGAGGAGATTTGCAATTATCATTTTGTTACCTATCTTTTATTTTAAATATCTCCATCTACAACAAAATGTGTGTGCATGTGTGTGTTCAAGCATGGTTAGTGTATTAAGTATTATTGTTTAAGTATTATTGTTTTCATTTACATTTTAACCACCAGAAGAAGAACACTTATTGGTTCATTCTGCTCACTAAAATATTATTTTAAAAAAAATTTTCCATTTGAAATATTGTTTAAACTTAATAAAATCATTAAAATAACATTTCAAATCATATTTTGTCTGTTTATAAATCCCACAGACTCACATTGGCTGCAATACTAATGTTTTTGTAAGACACAGACCTGATAGTCTAATCTGTGTGTATTGTGCATATATTATTGATATTATTACTATTGCAAATCATGTTATTGTAACTCATATCTTAATAGAATATTATTTGTAATTTTAATTCTTTATTTCTTAATTGTTTTTTTATGATTACTACAGATATTATCACCAAAGATATCAATTACACCTTCAATTTTAGTATTGACACGCTGCACACACAGCACAATCACACACTCACTAATGCATTCAAATAAATGTAATCTTAATGTGCTACTTTATTTGTACATGATTAGAATGAACAGAAATCTAAGACTATTTTTCTTCTTTTGTTAAAGCCATTTCAGACTCCAAGTAAGCATTATATTACTAATCATCTATTTTAAAGGTGCCATACAATTGAAAACTGTATTTATCTTGGCATAGTTGAATGATAAGAGTTCTGGACATGGAACTGACATACCGTGAGCCTCAAACACCATTGTTTCCTCCTTCATGTGTAAATCTCCTGTTTGCAAAAGACCGCTGAAAAATGAGTGAATCCCACCATAACACCGACTGTGACGTTGGAGTCAGGATCATTAATATTTATACCCCCCAACTTTGCATTTTCCAGTCCATGTTCTAGGCCAGGCAGTGTTAATGTGGACCTGCACAGCCGAATCATCAGAAGATCTGCAGGTATTGTGAAGAAGCAAGCAAGGACAATAGTGAAAATGGCAGATCATGGATATAAATGTTATGTCTGAGGCTGTGCTGCGGATTTGAGAACTTTTCATTCCCTTCCCACAAAAGAGAACTGTCAACAGGCATGGTTGATGTTTACAACAGGATACCTCACCATTTTATGTTGGCATTTGAAAAATCAGCCACTAGTTGACGCTAACAGGTTTTACGGCTATGTAATCACGTGATGCATATCATTTGATAGATCTCCTCATACTGAACAACTTTGCCTCAAGAACTACTGCTGTCAATCAATTTGTTCATTAAATACTTGCGATTATGTTAAAAACCTACTTTTGCGAACTAGTCCTAGGTTTTTCGCCCGATCGGAAATATACCAGTACAGTACAATTCTCTGGAAGCTCTAGATTATTAATTATATAAAAAACTTTAACTTTACCCATTGGGTAACCATAACAGGATCATTTAGAAAATGGGTATGGCAAAAAACACTCAAAAGCCTGTAAATCCTAAACAAAAACTCAGACAACTCACTAAACTGCCTTATGTGCTTAAAGACCCTAAATGCTTGAACCCCGCTAAATGCTGCTTGCAGCTTTAATTCTTCTTGTTATTTAAGCCCTGTGTTTCCTGTGTTCATTGTTCGGAGTTGTCTTTTTATGGTTTTGTTAACTCACCATTATCTCCAGTGACTTGAATGTGTTGAATTATATTATTAACTCTTTCACTACCCGCGTTTCCAGCAACCGCCAGCCTTTTTGATCATTTTCACAATATGTTGAGAAATATGTTGTTGTATAAATATCTGAAAATGCAATATATTAAAAGAAAGAACAGAGCCTCTGCTTTTAAACAATGCCTTCTTTTTTTTTTATCAGCTCTTGAATGGGTAAATTTTTGAAAAGAAAAAAAAGCAATGTTTTGAGCAAAAAACATTTTTAGCACAGACTACGTCTGAATCATATTCAGAACGATAATCAAAACATAGATGGGGTAGAACATAGACTTTCCCCACTTTGACAGAAATTTCCGTCAATGGCAGGGAAAGAGTTAAGGATTGCTATGTTGAGTTTCTCATCTTTGTGTGCTTACACCTTTGTGTGACATACTGAAGATAAAATATATGTTCTATATAAAATAACATATGTTATGATATTTTTGCATAAAAAATTTATCTTGTTCTAAGGATATTGTGTGGAGTCCCTAAAGAGGCATGGTGGTGGAAAGAATTGTGTAAAAAAAAAAAACATATATATATCTTGCAAAAGTAAAAGCATTGACAATTGAACGCAAAAGCACTGATCATTTTTTTCTGTAATATTGAGCTATTTTTACTGGAACAGAAAAATACAAATTAAGGACTTTCTTTTTTTTTTTGCTGTGTACAGTGATTTTATAAAGGTTAACACGTTTTTTACACTTTGTTTAACTGCAACAGCAATATGATAAAAATCTATGTTCATTTAATAGTTACATTCATGAATCATAATAATTAAAATAAGCATCTCTTACTTTAAAGCATCATACAGTTCAGTAGCCTAACTGTTGACTGTTTACAGCAATGCATTTCATCAGCATTTTACTAAATTTAGCTCATCTAATCAGAAATTATTATCTTAACTATGTGTTTTATAATTCTTAATTGTAATTACTCATTGTTATTTGGGTGACATGCTGTTTGCATTGGTTAGACAAATGTGTGCTGTAAAACTGATATTTAAACATTGATGGCTCCTTAAAGTTTTATTAAGGTGAGCTTAACCTTGTTGCACTGTGTTGCGGGGATACTAAGTCAATTTCTGTCTGGAGTGTTGAGCAAATCTCTGCTTGTAATGACTACAAACTAGAAGACTTCTCTCCTGTGGTGTGAAGCAATTAAGCTTACTAAAATACATACATGATGCATAACATAATGTGTTTGGAGGTCACACTTCTTCTGACAAGCATACAGGGAAAATGATGAGTTCACTGCACCGTGCCCAGGCCCGATCCCTTATGGATTCCCACTCTTTATCCCAGCTGCATGTTAACACACTGGCCACGTACCGCCACTGTTTTACGTGTAGTGGGCATGGTGCCATAGAATCATGATGGATGATTAGACCGGCACAAAAAGTGTTATAAAAATAAAAGATCTTAACCAGTGTCACTCTGCATGAGTTCTGCTACTGAACCTTTGTTTATATACTTTCCAAAGTATGCACACTTTTGCTCACAAACATCTCAGATTGTTAACCTTATTATAATTTTTTTGCATTCCAGTTAAGAGGAAATGAAATGCACAGCAGGGAAGGATTAAGGACTCGCCAGCAGGTGAAGGAGAGGATGAGAATACAGATGGCTGTCCGCAGCTTCCTCCCCTTCTGAATCACTGCAGCTATATAGAAACAGCTGTACTCACACTGTGTGTATGTGCAAGACATAAGTGCAAGTTATTACTGTCTTGTTATAAGGTCAGACAAGATTGTAAGGTAACTATTTAAAAGTATGTTCTGTCTCTGCATTGAATACAGGATGCAACTCCACACAGAGTAGATGTAGTGATAATAAACCCTAGAAACCCACTTGTCATGCTCTCTGCTGGAGAGGCTATTTGAAGGCACACTGTTGAGCTTGTGGATTTAGTCGCATCCTGTGATATTCTGTTTTTAAGAGGCCAAATTCAGCAGCTTTGCTGTGATAGTTTCCATGCAGAAAGGGTGGGAAATTTTAGTCCACAAGTCACAGTGGCTGGTAATGTAGATTCACCAGCCACTATGCAATTTTGTATCATTTTAAAATGATATATTGATCATACAAAGAACAATTTAAGTAAGTGTTGACAAGCAGTATTAAGATTTTTAAGTTCAGCATAAATTACTTTTGCACAAAACACAACAGCCAGATTTTATATTCTTTTAAATAGGACCTTATACATTTTTTACATTTTCTTTAGTGGGTATGTTGGTGTTTCTGCAGGAAAAAAAAGGAATAGTTGGTACCGATCATTTTTTCAGGAGCAGCTTCTTAGCAAAACCAGCTTATACTGACCCTCGTTTATAAAGCAGTCTGGTGTGTGAAATGATTCGCGCAAACATGAAAGCATTGACGTTGATCGTGGGGAATATTCCCTTCGAAAACAAAACTCAGCCACTGCGTCTTCAGCGGTTCGGATTTAGGAACATCAAAATGACTGCTGTGTTCCTTATTGCACCCAAGAACAGAACACCACAATCGCTTAGACGCCATTCTGCTCATAGACAGTGCTCCAGCGTATC